>NC_134407.1:161171487-161376487 GCF_038048845.1 Mixophyes fleayi
ACACACACTCATACTACATCATGTTGTACTGCACCAGCAACGTGCACTGCGCCAGCATCAGTGTGCAACAATATAGTGCATGGAGCCCACAACACGTGGGCCTGTGTGCTTTAAATGCCAGCGCTGATTTTTAGTCCCAGTCCGGCCCTGGAGATGTGTGTCTTAACTTGTCAGTTAACAAAATACACTTTGAAAGGTTACATACAATTTTCAGAGTGTTATACATAATTTCAACAGAAAATAACAATCAATCATTTGATATACTACATAATCGCCACAGTGTGTATGCATATGGCATTGTGCATGTATATGTATATGGCATTGTGTATGTGTATGTATGTATCTATCTGGCATTGTGTATGTGTGCGTGTGTATGTATAAGGCATTGTGTGTATGTATATAGCATTGTGTATGTAGGTATATGGCATTGTGTGTGTGTGTATGGTATTGTGCATGTGTGTATATGACATTGTGTGTCTATATGTATATGGCATTGTGCGTGTGTATGTATATGGCAGTATGTGTATGTGTGTGTATATGCATATGGCATTGTGTATGTAGGTATATGGCATTGTGTGTATGTGTATATTGCATTGTGCATGTGTGGCTTATGGCATTGTGCATGTATAGTATATGGCATTGTGCTGTTCACTTTATGGCCACAGGTTCTTTGAGTCTTCGAGCTCCATAGGGGTGGACATTTTCAGGCGACATTTTCATTGCATTTGACACAAATGATACATGTCAAAATATTTCACATTCATAAAATATCCCCCCTCCTCTTCGTTGGTGGGGGGAGCAGGTAACTTTAAAATAAAATAAAAAATTATCCACATGACCACGACGCTGCCCGACTCCTCTCTGCTCCATTCGCACTGAATGTCATCACGCCTGACGTTCACTGAGGAGCGGCGCAGAGAGGAGTCGGCAAGAAGAGAGAAGACAGAAGACAGACGACGAAAAGAAAAAAGCCGATAGAGAAAGTAAGTGCAAGAACGGAAGCAAGGGGGAGTAAAGGCAGCATGGCAGAGAGTGAAGGGAGCATGGCAGAGAGTGAGAAGGGGCAAAGGCAGCATGGCAGAGAGTGAGAAGGGGGATCAAAGCAGCATGGCAGAGTGTGAAGGTGGACCAAAGCAACATGGCAGAGTGTGAAGGAGGACCAAAGCAGCATGGCAAAGTGTGATGAAGGGGTGCCCGGAGAATGGGGGGGCAAAAGCAGCATGGAAGGCGCAGTGTGATCATAAGGAGGCACAGCATGGTGATGAAGGGGCACAGTAATGTGTGTGTGATGGCACAGCGGGCTTGTGGCAATGTAATGTGTGTGTGTGTGTGGTAGGCGCTGGCTACCTAATGGGTGCTATTTTGTTTGTGGGTCAATTTAATTTTATTGATTTTATTGAATTAATGCCGGGGGTGGTTGGAATTTTCTAAATGTACCCATTTTTTTGCCCAAATAGGGCCCCCAACATTCCAGGATCCAGACAAGCCGCAACTAAAGAAACCAGCAGCCACAGGTGGTGAAAGTTACAAGAGCAGGTTGGACAGTCTGTCAAATGTTCTGAGTCTAGTGGGACAATCCCGATTTTTGGTGACTGTTCTGCCCAATCTAAGGAGCAGGTCAAGACTGTGTATTCTTTATATACTACACTATGGTGCTAGCTGTCCTTCGTTGGCTGACCACTCCCCCTCTAGTGTCTGGTCTCACTTCTTTGATAGTTGGCCACCCCCCCTCTGGTGGGCCCCTAGTGTTGCAGTCCCCTGGTGGGCCCTTCGTGCCCCAGTCCGACATTGAGTGATAGTGCAACTTTAAGTGAAATTTAAATAAGATCTACTGGACTTTCCATATGGAAATCCCCTGATTGGTGCTAAAGTATTATTATAAATGTCAGAACCTGATCTTCCTCTTCTGCATTAACATAAAAAAGTGGATGTCGTCATAGGCAGAGAGAAATTCCTGTGTATAGCTGAGGCAGAGAGTTTTATTTCCCTATTGGGAATTTGCTACATCAGCTACTCACAATGTATATTCTATTTTATGACATAAGTGTAGATGGAGAATATTTTCATGTGTAGCAAGGCAATATATTTTGACATTCATTTCTGAGTAGATTAGAGGAAAATTTATAAATTAAAATGTATGTGTACTTGACAGCAACAGTGAAGGCAGACATTTTTGGACTAAACCAATGTTCAGCCAATAAATTTACTAGGACGATGATGATAGATATATATATATATATATATATATATATATATATATATATATATATATATTTATTTATTTCGTGACCGACGCACTGGGGAAATTGTTAATGGGAAACACATATGTCCCGGGTTTCTGGCACATGTGCTTTAAAGCGCCAAGGAGAGTGCGTGTATTTAGAAAGATGGTGGCTATGTACTAAATAAATGATAGTTAGAATCTGATTGGTTTTTCAAACTCGTCGGAAAACTCTCAGCTTGATATATTTACCTAGGAATGTACTTGGCCTAGTACTTGCACTTGCCATGATTGCAATATACCTGAACATAATAGCCTACAGGAAGACAAAGGTGTATTAAGCAAAATTTAAATAAGTTCTGCTGGATATAGAAATCCCCTTGTTAATACAATGACAATATAATTCATGACATGTAAACACACTCCTCTTCCTCTTCTGCACTATGATTCTGTGGAAATGTGGATGTCGTCATAGGCAGAAAAAAATTCCAGTGCATCAGAGAGCTGTCTTACTTCCCTGTTGTGGATTCACTACATTGCATAATTGCTATTTATAATTTCATGACTAAAGTGTGGTTGGAGAATGTGTTTACATGTAGCAATGCAACATATTTGTCATTCACTTCTGAATAGATAAGAGGAAAACTAATAGAATAAAATGAAATGTATGTGTACTTGTAGTCTAAAGTGAAGGCAGACATTTTTGGACTGAACCAATGTTATTCATTTCTTAGCAGTTTAAAGGAACATAAATGAAATGAAAAGTGTTCTTGTAGGAGCTAAGCCATTTTGTGGACTAAACTCATTTTTAGCCTATAAATCCACTCAGAACTAGTGGCATCATCAACGCATGAAGCACACTGCGCCCCATGTCTCAATAAACGGCACTGGTTAGATTTCAAAACTATTTGTTCATTCCCCAAAAATAGCTACATCCTCTGTAGGCAATTGAAGATTTGTACAATGGGGCATCATAAAATCAAATGCGTCCTGTAATGTGCCTTGACTTGTGCAAGTATGTGTAGATTTACACCATCGAGCATGGTTTATGAAGCAAGATGGCGTTGTTTGCAGAGACGTTTACACACGCCAAAGGGGCGGGTTGCATGGAGCGTGGGTATTCTGATAATCTTCTAAAGTGTGAATTGCATACATATTATAAAATTACATTTCATAGTGAGTTTCAAGTAAATGAGGAAACATGTATTTTAGTTCAACCAAACTGGAAATTGTGGCTAAGAATTGTTGAAAACTTGCAGACACTTATTCAGCTGTAACTGTGATTTACAGCATTACAGGAAAATTAAATTCCCGTTTACATTTTGTCCCTATATAATCTTCTTTGTGCTACTCTCTACCCCTCCAGTACTCAAGCAACAACTCTACCCATTAAGTTCACTGCACGTAATCTCTGCCTCTTGGCAAGTACCATGCCACCACTCTTGTGGCTGGCGATGGGATCAAAGCAAGAGGGGGACTGGTAGTGAAATCAGTGAAATCGGGGTATATCATTACCCATGCCTCTAAACCCCAACATTACACTAGTCTGATTAAATTGTGCACATCTGCACATGTAAAAACTGCAAAATAAATGAGGGAGAAGCTACAGGAATTTGTCAGCTATTAAACACTTGTGACTGCTTTTGACTCTTGACCAGTAGACAAGCTCACATAAGAATAAATCAAAGACAAGCTTATGGCTGAATACAAGCGGAGAACAGATTGTACTAGCAATGACAATGCTCAGAGCTGAATTAACATTAACGAGACAAGATTATGTTAAAAAACTATACAGTCAGCAACAGGAAACATGTTCTGTATGCAATAAATCTGGTCACCTTAATGTTGACCGGCAAGTTAGTGAAGATAGATGGCCTGATTCATTAAGGAATGTATATGTTGATACTCTGCGCATGCTCAGAAATGGACTATACACCAGTGAATGAAAAAGCATGCAATTCATCTTCGAATTCTCCTGCTGTTGAATATGAGCGTGCCTGCATGCAATTCCAAATTGCATTCACTTTTCGTTCCTTGATGATTTAGGCTGCCATTGACACCAAAGTTGGTGTATCACCATAGCATGCATGATTTATTGCCTTCAGAGCCACAGCTCATATGAACAACAATAAAAGTTTCTCCCCTC
The DNA here is from genome assembly GCF_038048845.1 of Mixophyes fleayi. NCBI lineage: Eukaryota > Metazoa > Chordata > Amphibia > Anura > Limnodynastidae > Mixophyes > Mixophyes fleayi. Next base: position 161,175,855 of record NC_134407.1, read on the forward strand.
ACCTTTAAGACAGAAGGGGGGAAATTCAATTAGCCGCAAAGTGTCTTCGGAACGTCTGTGAGACACTTCGCAGCGGAGATTTGAAAAAAATCTCCACTTATTTTTTATCTCTATGGGATGTGAGGAATAAATCAGAGGAGATTTCCACCATAATTGCCACCAATGTACAGGGCGTGATGTTCGCGTGCTCAGAAATGGACTATACGCAAGTGCATGCAAATCATCTTCGGAATAGTGGGGGAAGGGGCCTATGCACATAGTTAATGTACAGTAAGGGCTTGTCAAGGTTGAAAGGTTGAACACACGCACATCTGTCAAATTCAATCTATATGACATTTCTCAAGTACGTGACTTATAGCTGTACCACTTGCACCAGCTAAAGGGTAGGTGTAACTGCCGAGTGATAGTGATGATGGTCCATGCTAGAACTTGTGTTTGCAATGAAGTGCAACTGTAAAAATACATTTTATGTACAGTAAGTATTAAGAAAATCATGAATGTGTATTTCAAGAAAAAAAGTTTATTTATTTATTTTTTATTAATAATTATATTGTTAACAGGTGTTAATTTATTTAATATTTATTTTTTCATATGTACGTTCTGATGGCTTTTTATGCTTACGCATATCCTGCACTGTGTTATGTCTGCCTGCATAATGCAAGTGCCGTATAGGCAGAGAGTACTTAGACCCTCATTCAATTAGAAATTGTTTCTTGAGATCCTCTTATTGTTGAATATGGAGATAGCTGCATGCAATTCCAAATTGCATTCACTTTGCGTTCATTGATGAATTAGGCTGCCATTAACACCAATGCTGGTGTATCATCATAGCATGCATGGGTTATTGACTCCAGAGCTACAACAATAAAAGTTTCTCCCCTCACCTTTAAGACTGAAGGGGGGGAATTCTATTAGCTATGAAGTGTCTCCGGAACATCAGTGAGAAAGATTTGAAAGAAATCTCCACTAATTTTTCACCTCTATGCGGTGCGAGAAAAAATTAGGGGATTATTACCGTAATTGCCAGCAATGTGCATGGTGCGATGTCCGCGTGCCACATCGCCGGTAACTAAATTCCATCATCATTGAGTATTTTTGATCCAGTACTCCTGCACCCGCAAGAGATATGCTTTCTAAGAGGATTATTTGGGATGCGTTCAGGGGCACCCTGAGGGGGTTTGCCATTGCCCACAACACACCCATCTAATGCAGCCCACTATGCGCAGATATTGGGACTTAATACACAAATGGCCAGACACCAGCCATCTTGAAAAAGATAGAAATTGTGTTCCATCCAGACCACAGTACCATACAACCCTGAACAGAGTGATATACCAGTGAAAGCAGACTAAATATCTCATTAACATAGAAAGGACAATGGTATATGATGTTGGAGCAATCATGACAATGTGTCATCTCCAAAATAAAACCCAGAAAGGCTACAGAGCAATTTCCATTTGAACAGTGGAACAAAAAGAAGCCTGAACTGCAGCATATTAGACTATTTGGAATCAAACTCCATGTACATGTTCCAAAAGAAAAAAGTACCAAGTGCAAATCAATAATTAATTGTAGTAGGCTACAGGAAAAGCTAAAACGCATGCAGAAGTCTGCTCCAAACCACATAACAAGAAAATAATTAGAAGAAGTGTAGTGATTGATGAAGACTCTTTATTTTTACTAAAGATTCTTAACATTTTCTAAAGTAGTTCAGCTTGAGCAACAGGCTCAGTCAGAAACTCAGGAAAATAAGCAAAGTGACATTGAAATCAAATTAGGCTATCCACTTATTAAAGAAGAAGAGTGATTAGTACTACCATTACCTTTAGTAAGAAGATCCATAAGGTGGAACAAACGTAACACCTCTCCTACATAGTTTGAAGAGACCCAAATCTTGAGTCAATGTCATAGAAGGAGATGAAACAGGGTCTAACTACGAGAAGCAAAAGTGGGTTAAGGCTTCTGATGAATAGGTGAAATCTCTCCAACAGCTACAGACCTGGGAATTCACCAAGCTACCACTAGGCAAGAATTAAATTAAATGCGACTGGGTATTTTTAAGGAAAAATTAAACACTAGGCAAAATTCAGAATGTCAATGCAAAAATATAGTGACTATTATAATGCCATCTTTGCTCCAGTTGCTAAACAAAGTACATTTTGGATCCTAAAAGCCATGACAGCTGTACAAGAGATCATCATCATCATTAACATTTATTTATATAGCGCCAGCAGATTCCGTAGCGCTTTACAATTGGGAACAAACATTCATAAGACAATACTGGGTAATACATACAGAGAGGTAAGAGAATCCTGCTCGCAAGCTTACAATCTATAAGACAATGGGAGTTTGAAACACAAGGGCATGTGCTACATCATATTGCCAAATGGACCAGCTAGAATGCAAAGTTAAAAGTATTGAGTGGGCTGTGTGTGTGGCAATGTTGGTCAGAGGGTTGTTGTCTTGCGTTAGCTGTGTAGAGATAATCTAGTGAATTAAGATGGTGGTTGAGGAATATCATAATCTTGTCTGAAGAGGTGGGTTTTCAGTGAACGCTTGAAGGTTTGAAGACTAGAGGAATGTCTTACTGTGCGAGGGTGGGAATTCCACAAAGTGGGTGCAGCCCAGAAAAAATCCTGTAACCGAGAATGGGAGGATGTGATGAGAGTGGAAGAGAGACGTAGATCTTGTGCAGAACGGAAGTGTCGAGTTGGGAGATATTTTGAGACAAGTGAGAAAATGTATGTCGGTGCAATTTTGTTGATGGCCTTATATGTTAGTAGGAGAATTTTATATTGGATTCGTTGAAATACACGCAGCCAATGTAGAGACTGACAGAGTGACTCAGCAGAGGAATAACTGCACTGGATAAATAGCAAGACTGTAGCAAGATGGATAGCAAGATTGCAAACTGCTGGGAACCAGCTTGGCATCTGAAATACAATGTTGCACTGGCAACAGATAAGGGCTCTAGAAAGTCCTTTAATAGATGTTGTTGGTTCCTGATTGGGGACTGCAATCAGCTGGGCAGAAGCAGCACTCTGAGTTGCTGAGAAGGATCAGGTGATTATATCAAATATGGCAGCTCCCATGAACTGGTTTTGGAGGGAATCTGAAATGGAGGCTGTTATCACTTGATTGGCTGAAAGGAATCATGTGACCGAATCCAAGATGGCCATGCCCATACTCTGATTCTGGAGACATCTCTGGAGTGGGGTGCAGAGCCCGAGGACCGTAGGGACAACTTGGAAAGGCAGCGAATAGTTAAGTGACACAACCTGAGAGCCTGGTGTGTGACATGGAGGGTTACATGATACAGCAACTAGGAAAGGCGGAACCCAGCCAAGCAAGTGAGCAATCCATTGGTTCCTGACGGCTTGGACATTCAGCATGAAAATACCTAAGTTGTCCATATTTTCCTACCGGCAGAGCAGCTTTGAATTCCCCTGTGGAAACATGTGTTGCAGTGCTGAATAATGGTCTATCACCATAGCAAGCGCCTCATAAGACTGCATATCCCCTTTTAGCACCCACCTGGTGCTGGATGGAGGACACCTGCATGAGTTTACGTAACTGAACTTAGAGGCACGAAGTCTAACACGCCCCCGGGTTTTACCTGGGACACCCACAAGGAGGTTTGGTCTTAGATGCAAAGGGTGCGCAGGTTGTGGTTCTCCAAGACAGTCACTGGCAAAGTGTAGGTGAACCGAGAGTAGTCAGACAGACCAGGGACAATACAAGCCAGGCAAGTAAGGTACCAAATTAGAGTCCAAGGGGTGGTCAGGCAGTCCAAGGTCAATACCAGCGAATAGGTGAATCGCCAAATCAGGATCCAAAGAGTAGTCAGACAGTCCAAACTAGTAACTGGGAAGCGAGCTGAGGCAGAATCAAGATCCAAAGAGAGAGGTAAATAATAAGCCGGGTCAGAACCAAAGTGCCTAGAGGAGATACAATGCAAATGCTGGCGTAGGTGGACCTGATACTCTGGCACCCTAATGGTGTCAGAGGGAGCCAAGCAGGATAAATCTGAATGCCCCCCCCCCTAGTGATCAGTGATGTAATTGGCCGCCGAGAGCTGATCGGAGAGTCCCCCCCGTCTAGCAATGGGGGCGCAAGTTGTGCGCATGCTAAGCCCGGCCGGGGTAAGCTGCGTCTCGTTGCTGAGACAAGATGCTCCTGGCTGGAAGAGACAGGCAGCCATCCCTAAGCAGGGAGAAGACTTCAGGGATGTTGCCTGACACAGAGACACAATGATCAATTGCTATATTCTCCACCATACAGCCAGATGCATGCTTTGGAAAGTTCTGCCAACTGTAAAGGAATTGCTTTACCCTTGAGAAAATGCTAATCATGGAAGCGCTGACCTCTTTCCGTTCCTGCCATTCCTATCACCAAGATCTCAGCCTTTCCTCGCTGATACTTGGAAGTTTGCTCTTCAGATAAATCAACATCAGCCTTTTAAGCTTTGCCATTCAAATACGGCGACAGTTTTTCTGCCGAGACGTTTGGAAGCCAGTCAAGCCTCCTTGTGGTTCTCTCAAAAGTGAAAAGATACGCCTCCACATCAGCCAAAGTGGACATTTTGTGCAACACAGACACCCCAGACACATCATGAAGTTGCCTGGCTTTAGCCAGTTTTTCATGCAAGAGATTAAAATTTTCTATATGGGCCGCTGCGACTCTCAGCATTTTGGCCCCACAGGGGGCAGGGCCAAAATTGCAAAATTCACTGCAAATTGCATCATGGAGGTTTCTATCCTGCCCTCTTCACTAGGAAGTGGGCAGGATGTGGGAGAATGGCCTACTCTCCCAGGAGTTTGGGAGCCCTACCCAGAATTCGTGAGTTTCCCGGACATGTGGGCAAGTATGCATTAACATCGAGTTTTAAGGAATCTGTCTGTAAAATGTGGAAAAACAATTTCAAATATAAGAAAACTGCTGTGAGTATAGAAACAGCTTTAATCTTCCAATATGTATAAGTAATTGATTTGATTTCCTTTGTGTGCTGAACTGATTGTATGTTGACAAAATCTAAAAGCAACTTAATAGTGTCTCTGCAAAGTGTGATTTTCTTTCATTATACTCATTGTGAACAAAAACGCTCTATGCTAATTGGGATTAAACAACTAAGATTGTGTAGTTTACATACTCATCTTCTTCTCCTCCCAACACTTCTCACTTTCTCAACCCTCTATCACTAATTGGCTCAAAAAAAGTCTTATCTTATGCTGCATGACATCCAATTTCCTCTAATTAAATCTCTTCAAAACTAAATAAACATTTTCCTCCCTCAATGTGCTCTGTCCACCACAATTTCCAGTTCCTTATACTCATGTACCCCCACCATGTCAAATATTTTCAGGCAAACCTCCTGACTACAGGTCAAGTAAGGACATTTTCCCTTTTAACATGAAGACTGTCACCCCCTAAACAATAACAGCATAAGCAGGGCCTGATCAACCACTAGGCTGATCAGGCTGCAGCCTGGGGCGCTGAGTCCTGGGGGGCGCAGCGCGGCAGAATTGCAAGCTGGTTTTTATTTCTCCTTCAAATGCCGGCGATCGGCTTCTTTCTCCTCTAATGGGGCCGTCCCTGTCCTCAAGGGGGCGGTCCCGCATGCTCCTGTACCCAATCACGCAGCTAACAGCATTCAACGCTGTTAGCTGCGCTGTCAGTGTGGCTGCAGTTTATTGCTTAGTGTGGTCACGTGAGATCTCACATCTCACGTGACCACACTAATCAAACAGAGCGCGCCCGCAGTGACAGTGCAGCTAACAGCGTCGGATGCTGTTAGCTGCATGTGAAGATGACAAGCGCCGGCATCTGGAGAGAGGAGGAACAGAAGAGAGCAAGGTAAGTGCAGCTTGTTAAATATCAGGAGGGGGGGGAGAGATGACTGGGGGGGATTAATGAACTGGCTAATGGGGGGAGGCTTATAAATTGGATATGGGGGGATTAATGAACTGGCTGGTATGGATTGGATAGGGGGGATTAATGGAGTGAAAATGGGGAGGTAATTAACTGGTTAGAGGTGGGGCTTATGAATTGGGTGGGGGGTTATGAATGGGATGGGGGGCTTATGAATTGGATGGGGGGGCTTATGAATTGGATGGGGGGGTTAATGAAATGGCTAGAGGGGGAATTAATGAAGTGAAAATGGGAAGGTAATGAACTGACTACAGGGGGGGTTTAATGAATTGGAGAGGGGGGATTAATGAAATGTCAATGGGGAGCTAATGAACTGGCTACAGAGGGGGTTAATGAAGTGAAAATGGGGAGGTAATGAACTGGCTAGAGGGGGGGTTAATGAATTGGATAGGGGGATTAATGAAATGGCAATAGGGAGGTAATGAACTGGCTAGAGGGGGGTTAATAAATTGGATAGGTGGGGTCATAAATTGTCTGGTGCGGGTTGATAAAAATTAAGGGGGATAAATTGGCTGGTGGGGGAGGTGATGAAATAGCTTGCGGGGGGCAGGATCTCTGTATTGTGTGGCGGTGATGTGGGTGCTGACTGTGGTTTCAGCGGTCACTAGAATACTAAATACTAGATAGACAGGGCTGGTAGATGTTACTATATAAGTGTAAATAATTTTTATATATTTTATTGTCTGACTGTACTAGGGGTTGTTTTGTATCATTCAGGGTTTGTTAAAATGTTGCACTATAATACAATTTTTGCAAATTTTAAATACAGGACTCCCAAGTTTTCAGAAGCCAGCCAACGGCCAACGCTCCAAGAACAAGCAAAAGAGAACACCAGGTAGTCTACGCTGCAAGATCAGGTAAGAGAGGAAGTGCATATTAAAGTGTGTTTTATGTATTAATTAATGTTTTACAATTTTATTTATATATGTGTATATATATATATATATATATATATATATGTGTGTGTGTATGTGTGTATAGGTATACGCACATTGGTGGGGGGGGGGGGGGGGGGCGGCAACCAGTGTAGTAGCCTAGGGCGGCTGTGACCCTTAATCAGGCCCTGAGCATAAGACAGTGTTGTGGGAAGAGCCACAGACTTCATCATATTTCATTTTAAGTGGAAGGGTGTACCAAGCAGTTCAACGCTGTGCTGAGATCAAATACCAGAAGTGTGTGGATACTGTGTCCAACCAGCATGCCACAGGATCATGGGTCCCATCACCTACAACAGATGTTGGGTCCCACTACCAACCCCTCAAAAGTCATCACAAAAGGGGTAGCGCCCCACTGGAAGGAGAACCACATAGGACTGCTGCCACACATTTAATGGGGACAACCTCCAAACCCCTCCTCTAGACCAGCTACACAGGCTGTGACAAATAAAAAAATATGGCACGCTGAAAAAGGTATAAGTGAGTATAATATTTGTACCTACAGATATTTTATATATTATTATTCTTTACTTTGTAACTGATTTATATTATTTATTACTATTATTTTTTATTTCTATTTTTTTACATAACAAAGACACACAATGCAAACTGCTCTAGTAGTACACATTGATTGGCCCATGCACTAACTTCATATCAGCAGTGTGTGTGGAGTTATTGCCACCTGTATGCTGACAAAGAGGAGGGGGAGCACATGGGTGCCACTTAGATAACACCAGCAGCAGGACACAATGTCACTCCCCGCCTTCCAAAGTGGTGGTAAATGTTACAGGTTAGTCTCATCTCTTATCAAATGCAGTGCCTCCACCTGAATCGAGTGTCTCTTCTTTCATGGTTACAGATCTTGGCAAGGTCTATCAGAAGTTGACTTGGAAACCCCAGTCAAACCCACAGTAAAAGGCTGGTGATAAGTAGGGATGAGCGCACTCGGATTTATGAAATCCGAGCCCACCCGAACGTTGCGGATCCGAGTCGGATCCGAGACAGATCCGGGTATTGGCGCCAAATTCAAAAGTGAAACTGAGGCTCTGACTCATAATCCCGTTGTCGGATCTCGCGATACTCGGATCCTATAAATTCCCCGCTAGTCGCCGCCATCTTCACTCGGGCATTGATCAGGGTAGAGGGAGGGTGTGTTAGGTGGTCCTCTGTGCTGTTTAGTTCTGTGCTGTTTAGTTCTGTGCTGTTTAGTTCTGTGCTGTTTAGTTCTGTGCTGTTTAGTTCTGTGCTGTTTAGTGCTGTGCTGTGCTGTGCTGTGCTGTGCAGTGCTGTGCAGTGCTGTGCTGTGCTGTGCTGTGCTGTGCTGTGTTCTGCAGTATCAGTCCAGTGGTGCTGTGTGCTGTGCTCTGTCCTTCTGAGGTCAGTGGTGCTGCTGGGTCCTGTGCTGTGTCCTGTTCAGTCCAGTGGTGCTGTGTCCTGTGCTCTGTGCTTCTAAGGGCATAGTTATTTCCCCATTATTCCCAAGTTTTTAAAAAATAAAAAAAAAGTAAAAAAAAATAAAAAATTAGAAATTAAAAAAAATATATATAATTATAACCAAATGTGCAAAACCAATCCAGCAGTATAAGTCCATTGGTACTGCAATATTACCAAGTTCACACATTCTGCAGTATCAGTCCAGTGGTGCTGTGTCCTGTGCTCTGTCCTGCTGAGTTCCGTAGTGCTGCTGGGTCCTGTGCCGTGTCCTGTTCAGTCCAGTGGTGCTGTGTCCTGTGCTCTGTGCTTCTAAGGGCATAGTTATTTCCCCATTATTCCCAAGTTTTTAAAAAATAAAAAAAAAGTAAAAAAAAAAAAAAAAAATTTTTTTTAAAAAAATATATATAATAATTATAACCAAATTTGCAAAACCAATCCAGCAGTATAAGTCCATTGGTACTGCAATATTACCAAGTTCACACATTCTGCAGTATCAGTCCAGTGGTGCTGTGTCCTGTGCTCTGTCCTGCTGAGTTCCGTAGTGCTGCTGGGTCCTGTGCCGTGTCCTGTTCAGTCCAGTGGTGCTGTGTCCTGTGCTCTGTGCTTCTAAGGGCATAGTTATTTCCCCATTATTCCCAAGTTTTTAAAAAATAAAAAAAAAGTAAAAAAAAATAAAAAATTTAAAAAAAAAAAAAAATATATAATAATTATAACCAAATTTGCAAAACCAATCCAGCAGTATAAGTCCATTGGTACTGCAATATTACCAAATTCACACATTCTGCAGTATCAGTCCAGTGGTGCTGTGTCCTGTGCTCTGTCCTGCTGAGTTCCGTAGTGCTGCTGGGTCCTGTGCCGTGTCCTGTTCAGTCCAGTGGTGCTGTGTCCTGTGCTCTGTGCTTCTAGGGGCATAGTTTTTTCCCCACTATTCCCAAGTTTTTTAAAAATTAAAAAAAAGTAAAAAAAAATAAAAAAATTTAAAAAAAAAAAAATTTTATAATAATTATAACCAAATTTGCAAAACCAATCCAGCAGTATAAGTCCATTGGTACTGCAATATTACCAAGTTCACACATTCTGCAGTATCAGTCCAGTGGTGCTGTGTCCTGTGCTCTGTCCTGCTGAGTTCCGTAGTGCTGCTGGGTCCTGTGCCGTGTCCTGTTCAGTCCAGTGGTGCTGTGTCCTGTGCTCTGTGCTTCTAAGGGCATAGTTTTTTCCCCACTATTCCCAAGTTTTTTAAAAATTAAAAAAAAAATAAAAAATTTAAAAAAAAAAAAATATATATAATAATTATAACCAAATTTGCAAAACCAATCCAGCAGTATAAGTCCATTGGTACTGCAATATTACCAAGTTCACACATTCTGCAGTATCTTGTGCTACATATAATGGAGACAAAAAATTTGGAGGATAAAGTAGGGAAAGATCAAGACCCACTTCCTCCTAATGCTGAAGCTGCTGCCACTAGTCATGACATAGACGATGAAATGCCATCAACGTCGTCTTCCAAGCCCGATGCCCAATCTCGTAGTACCGGGCATGTAAAATCCAAAAAGCCCAAGTTAAGAAAAAGTAGCAAAAAGAGAAACTTTAAATCATCTGAGGAGAAACGTAAAGTTGCCAATATGCCATTTACGACACGGAGTGGCAAGGAACGGCTTAGGCCCTGGCCCGTGTTCATGACTAGTGGTTCAGCTTCACCCACGGATCTTAGCCCTCCTCCTCCTCCCCCCCCTACAAAAAATTGAAGAGAGTTATGCTGTCAGCAACAAAACAGCAAACAACTCTGCCTTCTAAAGAGAAATTATCACAAATCCCCAAGGCGAGTCCAAGGGTGTTGGTGGTTGTCAAGCCTGACCTTCCCATCACTGTACGGGAAGAGGTAGCTCGGGAGGAGGCTATTGATGATGTAGCTGGCGCTGTGGAGGAACTTGATGATGAGGATGGTGATGTGGTTATTGTAAATGAGGCACCAGGGGGGGAAAAAGCTGATGTCCATGGGATGAAAAAGCCCATCGTCATGCCTGGTCAGAAGACCAAAAAATGCACCTCTTCGGTCTGGAGTTATTTTTATCCAAATCCAGACAACCAATGTATGGCCATATGTAGCTTATGTAAAGCTCAAATAAGCAGGGGTAAGGATCTTGCCCACCTAGGAACATCCTCCCTTATACGTCACCTGAATAACCTTCATAGTTCAGTGGTTAGTTCAGGAACTGGGGCTAGGACCCTCATCGGTACAGGGACACCTAAATCCCGTGGTCCAGTTGGATACACACCAGCAACACCCTCCTCGTCAACTTCCTCCACAATCTCCATCAGATTCAGTCCTGCAGCCCAAGTCAGCAGCCAGACTGAGTCCTCCTCAATACGGGATTCATCCGAGGAATCCTGCAGCGGTACGCCTACTACTGCCACTGCTGCTGTTGCTGCTGTTAGTCGGTCATCTTCCCAGAGGGGAAGTCGTAAGACCGCTAAGTCTTTCACAAAACAATTGACCGTCCAACAGTCGTTTGCCATGACCACAAAATACGATAGTAGTCACCCTATTGCAAAGCGTATAACTGCGGCTGTAACTGCAATGTTGGTGTTAGACGTGCGCCCGGTGTCCGCCATCAGTGGAGTGGGATTTAGAGGGTTGATGGAGGTATTGTGTCCCCGGTACCAAATCCCCTCGAGATTCCACTTCACTAGGCAGGCGATACCAAAAATGTACAGAGAAGTACGATCAAGTGTCCTCAGTGCTCTTAAAAATGCGGTTGTACCCACTGTCCACTTAACCACGGACATGTGGACAAGTGGTTCTGGGCAAACGAAGGACTATATGACTGTGACAGCCCACTGGGTAGATGCATCCCCTTCCGCAGCAACAGCAACAGCTGCATCAGTAGCAGCATCTACAAAATGGCTGCTCATGCAAAGGCAGGCAACATTGTGCATTACAGGCTTTAATAAGAGGCACAATGCTGACAACATATTAGAGAAAATGAGGGAAATTATCTCCCAGTGGCTTACCCCACTTAGACTCTCATGGGGATTTGTGGTGTCAGACAATGCCAGTAACATTGTGCGGGCATTAAATATGGGCAATTTCCAGCACGTCCCATGTTTTGCCCACACCATTAATTTGGTGGTGCAGCATTACCTCAAGAGTGACAGGGGTGTGCAGGAGATGCTTGCGGTGGCGCGCAAAATTGCTGGACACTTTCGGCATTCAGCCAGTGCCTACCGCAGACTAGAGGCACATCAAAAAAGCATGAACCTGCCCTGCCATCACCTCAAACAAGAGGTTGTGACGCGCTGGAACTCCACCCTCTATATGCTGCAGAGGATGGAGGAGCAGCAAAAGGCCATTCAGGCCTACACAGCCACCTACGACATAGGCAAAGGAGTGGGGATGCGCCTCAGTCAAGCGCAGTGGAGACTGATTTCCGTGTTGTGCAAGGTTCTGCAGCCATTTGAACTTGCCACACGAGAAGTCAGTTCCGACACTGCCAGCTTGAGTCAGGTCATTCCCCTGATCAGGCTGTTGCAGAAGCAGCTGGAGAAAGTGAGGGAGGAGCTGGTAAGCCATTGCGATTACACCAAGCATGTAGCTCTTGTGGATGTAGCCCTTCGTACGCTTTGCCAGGATCCGAGGGTGGTCACTCTTTTAAAGTCAGAGGAATACATTCTGGCCACCGTGCTCGATCCTCGGTTTAAAGCGTATGTTGTGTCTCTGTTTCCGGCGGACACAAGTCTACAGCGGTGCAAAGACCTGCTGGTCAGGAGATTGTCCTCTGAAGAGGACCGTGACATGCCAACAGCTCCACCCTCATTTTCTTCCACATCTATGGCTGCGAGGAAAAAGCTCAGTTTTCCCAAAAGAGGCACTGGCGGGGATGCTGATAACATCTGGTCCGGACTGAAGGACCTGCCAACCATTGCAGACATGTCTACTCTCGCTGCATTGGATGCTGTCACAATAGAAAAAATTGTGGATGATTACTTTGCTGACACCATCCAAGTAGACATGTCAGACAGTCCATATTGTTACTGGCAGGAAAAAAAGGCAGTTTGGAAGCCCCTGTACAAACTGGCTCTATTTTACCTGAGTTGTCCCCCCTCCAGTGTGTACTCGGAAAGAGTTTTTAGTGCAGCGGGGAACCTGGTCAGTGAGCGGCGAAGGAGGTTGCTTCCTCATAATGTTGAAAAAATGATGTTTATAAAAATGAATAATCAATTCCTCAATGAAGTACAGCACTGCCCTCCAGATACTACAGAGGGACCTGTGGTTGTGGAGTCCAGCGGGGACGAATTGATAATGTGTGATGAGGAGGAAGTACACACTGTAGGGGGAGAGGAATCAGAGGTTGAGGATGAGGACGACATCTTGCCTCAGTAGAGCCTGTTTAGTCTGTACAGGGAGAGATGAATAGCTTTTTTGGTGTGGGGGCCCAAACAAACCAATCATTTCAGCCAAAGTTGTTTGGTAGGCCCTGTCGCTGAAATGATTGGTTTGTTAAAGTGTGCATGTCCTATTTAAACAACATAAGGGTGGGTGTGAGGGCCCAAGGACAATTCCATCTTGGACCTTTTTTTTTTGCATTATATGACCAATCAACAGTCGTTTGCCATGTTCAAAAAGTAAAACCAAATTTAAAAAAATACAAGAAATTAAACCAAAAGTAAAATGCCGTGTCATAATTTAAAACAAGAGGTATTGACGTGCTCTAAAACTACTGTATTGTTGTTTATATTTTATAAACACTACACTTGACAGCTTGAGTCTTTCAATAAAAAAGTAACTGTCCATTGCACGAATATTTGCAACAGGGACAATTTTAGGGTTAAGAAAGTCAACTAATAACACTTCGACGCTGTCTGTCTTTATAAACACTACACTTGGAAGTTGGAGGAGGTATTGTGGCCCCGGCACCAAATTTACTACCGGGGCCACTCCACTGTGCAGTCCATATTTAAGTGTATCAGATATTAAACAACGGTGACAGTTGATGCCCAATTTTTTAATTATATTGTGGCCTCGGTACCAAATTGTGTACTGGGGCCACCACACTACGCAGTCCAGATACTTGTTTGGTGGAATTCTGACACGTGGAGGGTTTTATTATTATTATATTGTGTGGACCACTCTATCTATACCACACTACAACTCTATATACCACTCTATTTCATACTTTAATTCTATTTCATACTTTAATTCTATTTCATACTTTAATTCTATTTCCTACTTTAATTCTATTACTAATTACCATAAAGAGGAACAAAATAAACCAATTTTACCAAAAGTATAATATGACTTAGACTTACAAACACTACACTTGAAAGATCGTGCCTTTAAATGAAAAAGTCAGTCTTCATTGCACGACTATGTGCAACAGGGACAGTTTTTTGGGTTTACAAAGTCAAACAATAACACTTTGACCCTGTCTGTCTGGGATCTCAATGACGAATTGTCTGTACCATGTTTGGAGGAGGTATTGTGGCCCCGGTATCAAATTGGGTACCGGGGCCACCCCACTATGCAGTCCAGATACTTGTTTGGTGGAATTCTGACACGTGGAGGGTTTTATTATTATTATATTGTGTGGACCACTCTATCTATACCACACTACAACTCTATATACCACTCTATTTCATACTTTAATTCTATTTCATACTTTAATTCTATTTCATACTTTAATTCTATTTCATACTTTAATTCTATTACTAATTACCATAAAGAGGAACAAAATAAACCAATTTTACCAAAAGTATAATATGACTTAGACTTACAAACACTACACTTGAAAGATCGTGCCTTTAAATGAAAAAGTCAGTCTTCATTGCACGACTATGTGCAACAGGGACAGTTTTTTGGGTTTACAAAGTCAAACAATAACACTTTGACCCTGTCTGTCTGGGATCTCAATGACGAATTGTCTGTACCATGTTTGGAGGAGGTATTGTGGCCCCGGTATCAAATTGGGTACCGGGGCCACCCCACTATGCAGTCCAGAAACTTGTTTGGTGGAATTCTGACACGTGGAGGGTTTTTTAATTATATTGTGGCCTCGGTACCAAATTGTGTACCGGGGCCACCACACTACGCAGTCAAGATAGATAGATGCGTATTGCGTATCATAGATAAAGTACATTCAGTGGTGTGGGGCAAATTGAAAAATATTCAAAATGCACTGACATTATCAAAAACAAGAGGTTGTCACACGCTAAAACTCCAACATGTATATGATGGAGAGGATGGAGGAGCAGCCGTATGTGTAGTGTAATGCAGATCTGTTGAAGGTTTTTTATATATTTTATTGTGGTGCCCAGTGCCCACTCCTCTACGCAGTCCAGGTACATTTATTGGTGCGAATCATAAAAGTTCAGGGTTTTTAATATATATTGTGGTGAACCACTCCTCTACGCAGTCCAGGTACAATTATTGGTGCGAATCATAAAAGTTCAGGGTTTTTAATATATTGTGGTGACCCACTCCTCTACGCAGTCCAGGTACAATTATTGGTGCGAATCATAAAAGTGCAGGGTTTTTAATATATTGTGGTGACCCACTCCTCTACGCAGTCCAGGTACAATTATTGGTGCGAATCATAAAAGTTCAGGGTTTTTAATATATTGTGGTGACCCACTCCTCTACGCAGTCCAGGTACAATTATTGGTGCGAATCATAAAAGTTCAGGGTTTTTAATATATTGTGGTGACCCACTCCTCTACGCAGTCCAGGTACATTTATTGGTGCGATTCATAAAAGTTCAGGGTTTTTAATATATTGTGGTGACCCACTCCTCTACGCAGTCCAGGTACATTTATTGGTGCGAATCATAAAAGTTCAGGGTTTTTAATATATATTGTGGTGACCCACTCCTCTACGCAGTCCAGGTACATTTATTGGTGCGAATCATAAAAGTTCAGGGTTTTTAAGATATTGTGGTGACCCACTCCTCTACGCAGTCCAGGTACATTTATTGGTGCGAATCATAAAAGTTCAGGGTTTTTAATATATTGTGGTGACCCACTCCTCTACGCAGTCCAGGTACAATTATTGGTGCGAATCATAAAAGTTCAGGGTTTTTAATATATATTGTGGTGACCCACTCCTCTACGCAGTCCAGGTACATTTATTGGTGCGAATCATAAAAGTTCAGGGTTTTTAAGATATTGTGGTGACCCACTCCTCTACGCAGTCCAGGTACATTTATTGGTGCGAATCATAAAAGTTCAGGGTTTTTAATATATTGTGGTGACCCACTCCTCTACGCAGTCCAGGTACAATTATTGGTGCGAATCATAAAAGTTCAGGGTTTTTAATATATTGTGGTGACCCACTCCTCTACGCAGTCCAGGTACATTTATTGGTGCGAATCATAAAAGTTCAGGGTTTTTAATATATATTGTGGTGACCCACTCCTCTACGCAGTCCAGGTACATTTATTGGTGCGAATCATAAAAGTTCAGGGTTTTTAATATATATTGTGGTGACCCACTCCTCTACGCAGTCCAGAAAGATACCTTGTTGCAACGTTTTGGACTAATAACTATATTGTGAGGTGTTCAGAATACACTGTAAATTAGTGGAAATGCTTGTTTATGAATGTTATTGAGGTTAATAATAGCCTAGGAGTGAAAATAAGCCCAAAAACTTGATTTTTAAACTTTTTATGTTTTTTTCAAAAAAAATCCGAATCCAAAACCTTAAATCCGAACCGAGACCTTTCGTCAAGTGTTTTGCGAGACAAATCCGAACCTCAAAAATAACGAAAATCCGGATCCAAAACACAAAACACGAGACCTCAAAAGTCGCCGGTGCACATCCCTAGTGATAAGTGATAACTCGCACTCACACACCAGGCAAAAAAGGGGAAAATCCTACATTAAAATCCTTTTTTAGCATAGCTGCAGCAGCTGCTGCTATAATCCTTGTATTTGTTGCTCCACACAAATACCATCTTTCTAGGACAGGAGTGCCCTCATTCTTGTATCCTATAACACGCCTGACACGGTGGTTAAACACTGCTGTATAAGACCCTCAGCAACCATGGAACATGGGCAGAAAGCACTTGAGAGATTATTCCTTCTGAAGATCGTGAGTATTACTCGACCTGTTCTCTTTTTCGAGTGTAGTGTCTTATTGCCAGGAAGCCGCTATTGGCTTGCAACATCATCATCATCATCCAGTGCACTCCCTGAATGCTCAGGGTGTCCACATTTTAAATAACAAACTATTACATTTCATAAAGTGGCAAATTCAAACCAATACATTATTGAAGATTTGTGTTCCTAAGTATGGTTATTAATTCATCCCCACTTATAATTCTAGTACTCTATATACCAACCCCCTACAGTAGTGATATTTTCAAAACATCTTTTATGGCACTCTCACCTGATACTCCAGTAGTATGACTGGGTTATTTTAACAATGCCATGGATGCGTCTCAATAGGTGGAGGGAGTCAATGGTCCAGATCCCCCCCAAACCTACCCCATTAATGGAATAGGCCTTGTAGATATCTGGAGACTTAGACATCCAGAAACAAAACAATTGTCATGTCACTCCACTACTCATTACACGCATTCTCATATTGGTTGACTCCTCTTGTAACAAGTATAGATTATCTGGCTATAGGGATATCGGACCATTCCCCATTAATGTTCTGGCTTCCTGTGTCCTCCAGAATCAAATTCAAATTACTCACCTTTAACTACAAAGCCCTCAACAACACTACCCCTCCAATCTCATATGAAAATACTCTCCCTCCAGCCCTCTTAGATCTACCTCTGACCTGCTCCTTGTCTCGTCTCTGCTAACCACCTCTCACTCCTGCCTACAAGACTTCTCCCGTGCTGCTCTCTACTTATGGAATTCCCTACCACGCTCAATCAGACTTTCCCACAGCCTCCAAATCTTTAGATGCTCATTGAAAACCCATCTCTTTTTTAGAGGTGACCTTATCATTGATAACAATATTCACACTAATGCACCCTCACAACTATCCCAATCTCCACTCTGACACATTTACTCCTTGTTTCAGCTGTTCACTCTTCCACTTCAAATGTAAGCTCTCTAATAAGCAGGGTCCTTCATACCATTTGTTTTCATATCTGCATTTGTTTTGTCTACCTTGTATGTCCCTGTTTTATGTATTTACTGTTTTCTCTACTGTACGGCGCTACGGAGCACTGTGGCGCCTTATAAATCTACAATAATAATAATAATAATAATAATAATAATATTGCTGCAGATGATGGTATTGTCACAACACAAGAGGAAAAATGGACGTTCACTGACTAGCAGTTGACGTACTGGACAATCAGGTGTGAAGTCTAACGTGTCCCCAGTGTTCACCAGAGACCCCGCAAGGAGGTTTGGTCTTCGCTGCCTGAAACGTGCAGGTTGTGGCCCTCAAAGTCAGTCGCTAGCGAGCTAACTAGATCACAGTGGAGAATGGTGGACTAGCCGGGTCAGCATCAGAAGGACAGTGGACGTTACAAGGAGTAAAAATAAGCGTAGTCAGGGTACCCGAGGTTGAACTGGAAGATTCGAACCAATATGTGAGTCAGAGGAAAGTCAGGAACAGATCGAGTCAGAACCAGGAGATCCAATGGTACCAATACAAAAGGCAAGAGGTAGTCAGGAAACAGGGAATGCAACCAAACTAGGAGCACCATGGAACAAGAAGAACTAGGGACCATGCCAGATCACTCGGGGAGTGATCTAAAACTGTGGCACTGGATGTGGTACAAAGTGAGCCATTTTAGAGAAACCGTCATATGGTGATAAAGCATTTTCTATCAGGCATGTCTGTAATGTAGTTCATGGAGATGCTGTACCACGGTTTGCCAGGAATAGATTATGGCCAAAAGTGACCGAATGGAGTCTGCCTTGGAATTTTATGCCGAGCACAGACTGTACAAGTTTGGACAAATTGTTGGACATCTTCAGGACCACCAGTTATACCTGGAAACCAGAGGGAAGGTTTTCTTTACCCCTGCATGTCCTGCTAATTTGGAGCACTTAAGGATAGAACTTGGGATTCCGGAAGGAGCTATCAACTGATGGAGTTTTGGGATAGGTACCGTTTAGTGCTAGGATGCTGATGGGATCCAAAATTGGTTTAGAATTTCGAGTGGTCTAAAGAGCCGAAATGTCAAAAGTATGAGAGAGGGCATCAGCTCTCTAATTCTTAGAACCCACTCTATAGGTCTTAATAAGATTGAAATGTGTAAAAAAAAGAGACCATCTCGTGTGCCTGAGAATGAGACAGTGAGCCATTTGGCGGTAGATTAAATTTGTATGGTTGGTAAAAATGGTGACAGGATGAGCTGCCCCCTCTAGGGCAACATTGTTATGTTGTCATAAGAAATATAAATGTCAGGTAGGTAACTGCTGTTGGCTGGTGGGAATATTATTAACCCTGTTTTTGAAAGATTACTTTTGAGTTTGCGAGAGGACATCCGAGATGAATTGGCAGAAAGACAATCAGTACCACAGGCCAACACAGATGGTGATAGATCAGGAGAGGCAAGATACAGTTGGGCATCATCCTTACAGAGATTATACTGAAATCCAAAGGAGCTTATTAGTTTTCCAAGAAAGTGGTATAGAAGAGCAAAGGACCTAGACTGAGCCTTGTGGTACTCCAACTGATAAAGGAAGCCGAGAGGAGGTGGATCCAGACAAACTAACACTGAAAGAGTGATTAAGATAGGTAGGATAGGACAGTGTCCTGAAGACCGAGGGATTGTAGCATTATTATGAGAAGATAGAGTGGCCAATAGTGTAAAATGCAGCAGAGAGGTCCAGGAGAATTACAGGCAAGTAATGGCCTTTAGATTTAGCAACGGTTAAATCATTGACAACCTTTGTCAGTGCAGTCTCTGTGGAGTGTTGGGAACAAAAGCCTGGCTGAAGAGGGTCCAATAGGTAATGTGAGGAAAGAAAGCATGTGAGGTGAGTGTTGGCAATTCTCTCGAGAAGGTTGGAGGGTGCATGGGAGATGAGAGATGGGATGGAAATTTGATAGAGTTTTGGCAAGAATTTATTTTATTTCAGGATGAGAGTAATCCATGCGTGTTTGAATAATGATGAATTATACCAGTAGAGAGTGAGAGATTACAGATTTTAGTTAGGGTTAGGATGGGAACAAGATCCAGGGATCTACCGTTTAGTGTGGGTATAAGATCAAGAGATCAGGCGTAAGAAGATGAGAAAAGAGAAGATACTTCATCTTCATTTGTAAGAAGAAATTGAGCTGGTTATTTGCTGAGGAAGAGGATACAATTTTAAGTCAGTGTTACAGCTACTTGTTACTGACATAAGCTTTAAGAACTGATGGCAAGAGGTCTTTGCCTAAAGCAGCTGCCTTTTCCGTAGAATTAGTTGCACTCACAGGTACTCAAATGCCCCAGGACTTAACACTAGTGTACTAAAGACTTATGTGAAGTCACCGTATCGCAGAGGTATGAGGCAGAAGAACAGGGGCACAACAGACGGATAGCAGGAACAGGTCAAGAATCGAGAGTCAGAAGCAAGCAGGATAGTCAGGGATAGGCCAAATGATCATGGCTGGTTGCAAGCTGGGAGAATCAGAGAGACAAAGCCAAAGTTCAGGGACAATCAGAATTCAAGCAGGATCCATAAACAAACCAAGGGTCACAACAGGATACAATCCGAATTTTGGCAGAGTATCCACTTTAAACAGGAGCAGGTCAGCAAATGTGTTTAAACAACCGTTATAACCGACAGGGAGGTTAAGCCCCCCCTGCCTTAAATACTAACAAGGACCAATCAGAGAGGGGCAGAGGACACACACCTCCCTAGCCGCTCAGAAAACAATAATACATTTTAAACCATCGCCGCATGCCCAAGCTGTAGTTGATGGCTGGGATGCAGTGGCAGCAGGGAAAGAGGACCGTCCAGCAAGAGCTCCAACCGAACTGCGGTCTGATCTTAAAAATGTTATCCTTGAAGTAGGAAGAAAAAAATCGCCCAGCACACTGCTACAACCAGCAAAAGAGTTACTATTTCTATTTGTACATAAAATGCAGAAATCTTACACATTTGCAAATGCATGGTAAGCTACTTACCACTTCACGGCGCTTCCTCTAATAGGGTGCTCCTAACTCTAAACAATGAGAGTACCTATTTTTGGGCCATACATATATGTGTTTTCAAATTGAGATCTAATTTATCAAGAGGTACCCCAAAAAGCCTCCAATGGCAGTAAAGCACCAGCACTCCCCATCAGCTACTGATACCATAGCATGCCTCTCAAACAAAGTTGCTACTTCCACTTCTGTATTCCTTGAAGTAGGGAACAAGATCTTGAGCACTGATAGTAGTCAGGGTATGGGGTGGGAGGGTTGAGAAGAGAGTTAAAGGTGTTAAAAGGGCTTTGGCCATTTCTGCCTGATCAGAGATTGGAAGTATGTTTGTTTAGCAGTGTCCAGAGCATTTCGATAGGAGTGCTAGATAAATGTATATATGAGGAAATCATTAGAAGTACGAGATTTCCGCCAATGATGTTCTGCTTTGCAAGAAAGCTTTTGAAGATTTCATGTTACTTTAGTGTGCCACGGCTGGCATCGAAGTCAACTCGGAGTTTGAATAGCCACTTGACCAAGGGCTCCAGCTTCTTGATCAAGGGCACCAGCTATTTATTATACAGGGGCATTTTAAAACTATTTACTATTTCCCTAGTACACACCTGCCAGGGGTACCATTAGGAGCCCAGTGTTACATACCATTAGGCTGGGCATCTCTAGGTCCGGTGGCCACCAAGAGGACCTAGCTAATGGCGGGTTTCCATAAACCATATGCGGTTATGGGCTAAACCACATGTGATATAGGTGTTTTGAAACCAACACAGAGCTCCTCACGTCGCCATGATTTAACCTTTCAGCTTCCAAGCAGCTGGATAGTAAGTAATCCTTAATAAATTTCCCCCTTAACCTTTTTTCAGAAAGTGGGTGATACCAGTGAAAATAGTAACTTTCACTTACTTAAGCTTCACAGCAAACATATATGAAATGTCAAAAATGTCAAGTTCTATCAATTTGTTAAAAGTTAGACAAATATTCAATGTATATGTTATTAATAGCTTCTTTGTGTAAGACAACCTGTATTTTAGGTTTGCTGACCATGATTATTTGAATTTGGAAACAAAGGGAACATTAGGCCTGCTTTATATACAAAGTGTCATATTTGCGGATACTATATTCTTAAATATAATGGATTATTTGAGCTAAACTTTGCTGTGTTTACCTCTGCACCTACAACATGTAAATGGCACTAGATAAAGTCAAAGCCGTAACTTAGAATTCTAGCACCTGGGGCGAGAAAGACAAATGCCGCCCCCCTAGCCCTCAATTTGAACCAAATTAACCTAAAATATTCCTAAATTGCGCTCCCTTTCAGCATTGCCTCCTAGGCGGTCGCCCCTGTCGCACAGCCCTAGTTACGGTCCTGGATAAAGTACAATTACTGTCCCAACTTAATCAGGCGGTTGGGAGGTATACTAACATAACTTGTCTACTGCACATGATTTTAATTAATATGTTGACTGGATCTGAATACATAATTAAGAAAGTTACAAAGATTAAACTTGCAGTATTATAACAGATGTCAATAATTAGAAAGGAGATAATTCATAGCACAATTTAACGCAAATCGAGTTTTGGCGCTCAAGAGACCATTTGGCAAAAGTGCAAATTTCCAGCAATACAATCATCATCATCATCATTTATTTATATAGTGCCACTAATTCCGCAGCGCTGTACAGAGAACTCACTCACATCAGTCCCTGCCCCATTGGGGCTTACAGTCTAAATTCCCGAACACACAAACACACACACACACACCCACAGACGGACACAAATCTTCCTGTTATATATATTGCTCTGTCATTCTGCCATTTATTTGTAATTTACATTTTGCAGAATGAACAGAGCTGGGGGACGATGATGAATTCATAATGCTGAGTAGAGGACTGGGAACATTAAAGGCCAACTTCTGTGTGGTTAAACATGAATAATTTTATCGGCCACATGTAAAACAGGGAGAATATTAAACAGTTTGGAAATTTTGTACATCTCGACCAAGAGAAATTTTACTGGGCAGTTGGTTAATATCAAAACTCAGAGATAAGACATTGGAAACTGTATGTACCACAGACTTTGTTAGGATCATTATTAAAACTGAGAGGGTGAAGAGTTTCTCTTTAGAGACATAAGGAGTTTGGAAACTGAAGTAATGGTTTGAAGTAAAAGTAGTTATGAAATAGGTAAATTCTGTCCCTCACACAATTAGCTGACGTTAGCAAATACAAGAAATGGAAAGAAAAATTCCACGAAATCACTAGTGAATCCGAAGGTTCTTATGTCATTTCCCCTTTAAATGAATCAACTCTAGACAGGGAAATTCCGGTAAGGGGGGGAGGGGAGAGGACTGTGTATTGAGATGGGAGGGGACAACTTATAAAAAATCCTTTGAAGGTAACACTCACCCAGCACACTAGTAAAGTTTGTTGGGATAGACACACGGCAGCGTGGAGATACAGCGGCATACACTATACTCCGGGATTACACTCTCATTACAGTGAAGATGAATCGCGTACTGTTCGTATTGGGGCTACTACTGAGCGCAGCTGTGGCTGAGTCGGTAAGTGGCACAACGCAGATCACAAAGATGTGGTGTTTGTATTTGGTTGAGTGGGGAAGACGTGGCTGGGGCACCACGACGCGTGACTGCATAGTAAGCCTTTTAATGGCAGACAATGCTTTATCTGTAGCGATGTATGCTGTATGTGGGGAGTAGCTGGTCCGCTCTGGATATTTCTATGGATATGTAATCTGGGACATTAGTTACACACTTTGATTTGTAGAAATGTAACATTGAATAGTAAATTTGGGCAATCTGTGGTTCTCCATCCGCTGGGGAACTACAAATCCCAGCACCAGGTAGCAGAAATCTGTTTATAGCAAATTTTTCACTTATATTGTTGGTTTATAAATGTGTATATCATGTGTTTTTGGGTTTGTTACCAAAAATGGCAGCATTGGGGTCTTTTTGGTGTGGCTGAACATTTAACAATGTTAACTGTTTAGTAGCCAGAGGAGACCCTGCATGTAGTGAATGGACAAGGGTCTTTGCGCCCAAGGGGGATGTGGTCATTGAGTTGTGTAGCTTAAATGTCTGAGGCTCCATTTAAAAGCTGCTCTCTTTTCTTGTCTCTGGACTGTCTTTGAACCACAGAGCATGAGGGTAGAACTCTGACCTGTCCCATTGTTGTATTGGAATTCCAGTACCTTTTTTCCTTGCAGACGTAATTCGCTTGGCTAATGGGCTGTGGATAAAGTTCTATCCAAACATTTTTCCCTTGTCTCTATCACAACCCCCTTTTCCCTCCCTCTGTGTAAAAGGGGAATGTGGCTTTCATGTAGAGCCAGTATCATCCATTACAACAGGAATCCCTGTAATGGTTTTGTAGTGGCTGGAATTAACACATGAAAGAGCTAATATTATTTATTCATGTTCATTCTCTTTAGAATGGAGATATATATATTTTTCTGCTGTGTGCTGGTTATAATAGGAGCAGTGATTATCACTCGCTTCATATGAAGTGAGTGATCATTGTTTCTTTGTTTCATATATGAAACAATGTATAAATGTAACCTTTTGTTTTCTTAAACTGTAGAAGCAAAACCTATAGAATTGTTAGAGGCTTGAGCTGTCTGTATAATTTAGTGTATATTATCCTCTATACATTAAAATTACTAGCGTCCATTTTCTGATAGAAATAGAAAATATATATTTATATTCTATCTCCTACTCCACTGAAAATAAGAGATGATGTGTGCCAATGTCATTCTCCACCAATTCTGAATGGAAAAAAGTTTACTGTGGATATGAACTAAAGGTGGGAAATCTTATAGGCAGTTTATAATTGTGTGTATACAGCACTGCAAACTGCCAAGTGGAAATATTCCACATAATCATGTGACTATTACATTTCTTGGATGTAAGATCCTACCCAACTGCCTTTACTTGCAATGTTATGTTCGCCGGTGGGCTAACTCTATGACATCATTGATTGTCTTAATGACTTTCGCACCACAAGCCCCAGGAAGTCGTACCTACGTCAGATTCATTCTTGCATTTTTGCCAGACAAACTTTTTTTTTTTGACTAGGGAATTACTTTGCGGTGGATTAGAAACTAATATTTGGATTCCAACTGGAGTTTGGAATTTATTTTTTTTACATTTTTTTGCCTGTACTAAACGCTTGACTACCATATTAGCAGATGTAGCTGGCTTTTTCATAGAGATGCATCGTTGTTTTACATAACTACTTTCAAGAGCAACAAGGAGTTTGGATAAACATGACCAGTTGAGGAAACAAAGTTTCCAGAGTGCTTGCGTACATTTCTCAACTCCAGCTGTGTATTCACTCTATATTTTTAGTGTCAAATTAAAGCATCTGTTTATACGAACATATCTAGGGGGAAAAAAGGACTCTTTCCACTGAGATGAGAAATAAATCTTTATCCGAAGCTGTATGTATTATTTGTTTCTACTAATGCAGATGCACAATTGTGTCCTTTTTGAACAACCCCCCCCCACAATTTGGTGGGTGTCAGAATTCACCACAGATGCCTGGGGTTGTTTGGCTTTGATGTCTCCACATGTCATGGTACATTAGTGTTGCAACATTTGCCCTCCTGTGTTGCATAACGTCACATATACAACTGCTCTTGGAATTTTCTGTTTTCCTCCTCCATTTCCTAAAATGGGCATCCTTCCTTGTTTTGTGATTTTCCCATTGTGTAATGTTTAAGTTTCAGTCACTAAACAGGGATTGAAATGTTTCCGTTGGGTCCTGAGGGGAAATCTTTTCATTTTGGATTCCCGGTTAGGTTTTTGAGGTAGAGTTTTAAGCCCCCACTCACTTGCCAACAAATTTTAGTTCAGAAATTTGTGATGTTAAATACTTTTGTGTCAAAAAAGACAAAAGTATTATAGGAGTGATATTTTTATTGGCTAACCGAAAAAGAAAATGATTATATTTGTAAGTTATTGATGGAAACTGTAAAAGCAATTGTTTAAAGCTTGTGAGCAGGAACTTTTTACCACTTGTATATCAGCTTATATCAAGTTTTGTTTTATTCTTGCATTTTTGTTTCTATTTGTTTAGTACGCTGCTATATATAAATGTTAATATATAGTTTTGAGGCGGCTTTGGTTTCCACTAGATGTACTTTAACATTAGGGTCACTGGCCTGTGGAGCACTGGTTTGTAGAATAAAGTTATGTTTTACACTTCCGTATAGGTTTAAACCCTAGTAATTTCACCGGAAGTCCTTTTTCTTTTAAGACTCAGTGAGGTATGGGCACTGCATTGCTTCCACACGTATGCTCCAGTGGTTGTTTAAAATAAGAGAAGGGGAGTGGGGACAAAAAAACTGAATTGCACAATTTCAAAACAGCCAGGCTTACAAAGTCAGTCTGCCAGTTCAAAAAGACAGGCTGTTAGAGTGAGGCCCCTCTGGGGTAATTGTTCTCTGAGTTGCCTCATTTGCATATAAATGATACTGTGGTTTATGAGGTAAGGAAAGTATTCTACTTAAAACATTATTTCCCACTGTAAATAAATTGACCATAGTTACCATTGCAAATATAGGAGATGGATTGTGAGAGATTTTTTTTTAATGTATATTTGGGTCACCATAACACATTTATCTCTATTACACTCTAAAATAACATTTGTATTTGAAACTGTGATCTACATACAGTGGAGGCAGCCATCTTGTTCACTGAACCAACATTCATGAGAATACAGTCAATAATCATAAGTTTACCAGGTAGTGAGTGACATCACTGAGGTGTGAGGAACTTTTAATACATGCCTAAGTGATTTCAATGATTGAATTAATAGATTGTATTGGTTTAGCTCATAAAATGGTTGCTCTCTGTGTAAAGATGACAGATTCACTTTAATGAGTTACTGTTTACAGCTAGTTTGTGATGTCATTGCTATAGTTCTAATCACTGAAGTGCCAGTTTCCTTCTATCTACATAGTATAAGGTATTTCTAGCGCACTATTGCAATACAAGTAGATTATTTTATCTCTGCATGGGAGCCAAGCTGACATTTAGTCTGGGGATAAGTAATCCTTTTTCTATTTTCACCACTTGCTAGTAATTAATCACATAATTGCAATACAAGATATAACAATCCAATGTGTCAGGGGTCATTCTTAATCTCACTGTTCACAGCAGGACATGTGAAAGTACACAGAAGTATTTGTAAGCCTGGGTTATGGGTTTTGTATTGGTTATGTGGTTGGGTTTCTAAATGGTGGCAAGCATCCAACTGTATGAATGGGTAATAGGGACTTTATCTGCATAATGTTATAATCCATTTTATTTTTATTACCTGTATTATAGTTCCTTCTACACACATGGGAGGGGAACACCTGTACATATACACCCTTCCAGTGACTAATCTTGACTATATAAGTCAACAACTGATTTATTTTAAAATGTGTTGCTGCTAGTGCTGCACTTCAGATACGTGTCCTGCCTGTCATTTGGCAATTTCACATGTGCATGGCAGATTTTTACCGCCAATGAACAGATGCTGCATTATTTATCTAGGGCCTGTGTTATATGTTGTGGAGGGCAGTTTCTGAATTTCCTAAACTCCTTTGTGCTACCCCTGCACAATGTTGTCCTATGTACAGCACCAGAATTCCAGGTGCCCTTACACCTACAGTAAACAGCATGTGCGTGTGTACCTATACTGCCTTTCACGCTTCACAGCCTGACCACGTCATTACTTAAGAGGTTGTGTGCGTGGTTCTATACATTTAGCTGTATATGTATTTACTTAAATGGGCCTGGTTCTTTCATGCTTTGTGGCCTGGAAGAACATGAGGTGTATTGAGCTCTTGTTACTGTGTGAAGCAGTGATGTACTTGTGTGGTAGAGATGGGTGTTCCTGTTCTGAACCAGTACTGACTGTGTATAAATTACTATTTGATGACTTCTATTTAATTACAGGATGCTAATACTGCAGACATGTTGTAACCCATAAGTTTAATCTTTTTTTTATTTCATAGTCCATCTTGCATTGTTCTTGTCAATGGCAACTAGTTGGCCCTAAGAATTGATATACATGTATTTTGTGAACAGTGTTATTTAATAGTTGGTGGACTTACTGTTTTTTGTTTTTTTTATTGCTTTGCAACAGTGGAACAGTAAGGCTGGGTACACACTACAGAGTTTTCAAATGATTATCAGGCCAATCACACGATAAACGACTGTTCGGCCCAATATCACATTAGTGTGTACGCTGTGATGATGAACGATTATAGTTCCAAAGCACATTGTATCGTTTGTTTTGTGGTTTTGTTTTGTTTTTTTAAAAAATGGAATAAAGATCTTGTTCAACGATGGGACAATTGTGTTCCAATTCTGCAGTGTGTGTGCACTTATGATCGACCGTGTCCCTAGATCTCTATGGATTGTGCTGAGTTCCGATCTTTTCAGCTGATGGTTATTACAGATGAAGAGCACAGATCTGAAGTTACATTTTGTGAAACGTGTATAGTATATAGTACACATGAATAGGCTTGCTGATAAGGACTTCTCGCTTTGTTTTGTTTTTTTTCTGTCATTGGTGAAATCGTTAAAGATGTCACATCGGGAGAAATTTTTTGTAGTGTATACCCAGCCTAAGCCTGAACTGCGGTCACTGTGACTTGAAAATTTGTTTAAATAGGGATCATTCGAGCAGTCATGATGTTGGTGCACACTGACCATTTGTTACCAAAGCATGAACGTTATATATGCAACGTTCATGGTCCATCAAGTTGAGAAATTCACTGTGTACTGGCATCACTTCCAAAGGAAGCACTCCTGTAGGAGTCCTTAAGCTAACATTTGTGTTAATTTGGAAGAGCTACTTAGCTTGTACAGAAGACAATATTTATACAATGGTGGGACTATTATCTTGGTTACAGTTACGATCTGAAAAGTGTATGTTTTAAGGCTCACTATGTGCATAGAAAAAAAAACTCCAAAACAATCTGAAAGCGCGTAGGGCCACCAATAACATGAACAGTGTGATGCACTTTTGCTGACTGTCCTGTCTAAATATGTAACAATGTTTACATAAACCTCTTCCATACGGGATAGTATAAATTACTGCATGGTTTTTCAAAGTGGCACTTTCAATAACAAACTACATTTGTGAGATGTTGGAAATAACTTGGCTAGAGTTGTAAACTGATGTTGCATACACTTGGATTCACTTGACCTGTGATGGCCAATATATATTCCACTAGTAACTTCTGCTGTGTAGAAATTGTGTGCTCCTTTGCAGGCACACAAACAGTTATTGTATAGAGTTTCGTAAAGTTACAGGTTTCTGGTTTCCATGGGGGAAATAGGAAGAGAATAGTGTATAATTCCTTTGTACGGACTGCACAATTAGGAGTTCATACTAACATGTTTACCTGTTGGGTGGGAGGGATAGAATAGCTCAATTGTATGTCTGTTTTTGTTATAACAGGTGCTTGTCCTTATTCCTAATGTGTCATCGAATTTGCAACTTTACAGCTCGAAGTTGTAAAATTAAAATTACAGAAAACTCCATAATGAACTTGTATAACCCTTTTTATGGTAGTGTTATGTCTTTGTTCTGTGTGGTGTTTTTTTTTTTTTTATTATTTGTGTACATGTTTTACACATTAATTTTTAGTTCACTGACGGCTGTAAAGCTAGGTTTCCAATTCTCTAAACTCAAAAATAGGCTTACCTGCCCAAGCCATTCACAGACAAAGCCAGGCTAATAATTGTCAGGAAAGTATGCTGGTGTACTGAGCTTATTCACACGTCGCTTTATACAATTATTATTTTTTTTTTGCACACGTTGGTAAACACACTCAAAATAGGACATATAAGAATCAAAAGTGCAGTTTACACCATTGCGTTCAAGAACACTCCATTTAAAATGTTACCACACTAGCACATAAGAAATCGACCGTGCTCTGTTCTATCAGTACAAATGATTGTATTAGTAATACAATTTTTATTCTTGGTTTTTCACCTATTGGTTGTATTTTGTTTTTGCATTGTTTTATGAGCAAGTAGGTATGAAGAAAGCCCTGTTTGCTTGTGTCCTGTTTGCTTGTGTCCTATCTACTGCATTGCTTCTCTAGTGGCATCATAGCAAAAAAGTACCATGATCCTCTTCCCTGTTTTACTATGTATATGCTAGCTAGACTAAAAATCACAGGAGAAAAGCTGATTTTTATAGTTGACTAGGCACCAGTGTAGTTAAGCGTTACATCCTAGCAACTTTAAAGAAAATGTCCCAATTCTACATAATCGTATCTATCACAGTGTTTCAGACAGTCCCCATTGGTGTGCAAATGACTTCACACTGTAATCAAGAATCTCTGCATGGTTCCAAGCCTCTGCAAACAACAGTCATTACTGATAGGTACAGTCAACAGTTTAGAGGTCAGACAATGAAGTGGATATCTGCCCCAGACACTTTCATTATAAAATCATTTAGAGAAGTGTTAATTTCCTGTTTCAGTACAGCAAAAATGAAGGTCTGTGTTTACCAAGCCAATTCTATGCAGTAATACCATTCAGCAGCCAATACATGTTTATAGTCCTTTGAGTTTAACAATCCAATTATTTGCTGTTCACATTTTTGCTGTCCACTTGTAAGGAATACTTCCATTTTTTTTTTTTATTTTTTTTTTAAATAAGTAACTTGGTGAAGCCATCAGTTTGTAACCTTAATGTAGACTTGAGTTAAGGGTGTTACAGGCATACATAGCATGATTACATCTCCTTTTGAAATGTACCTGTCATCTACACATAGTGAAGGCAGCCATTTTATACCAATGTAGCCTATTGGTTCTCTGAAAAATGAGCCCTGTGCCTCAGTAATGCCACTGGTTCATAGAAAGGATTTTTGTGAATATTGACTCGGCCACAAAACGACTCCTATGAGGGGATATATTTTGCAGTCATTCTCTTGCCAAACAATCTACACAGGAAAGGGTTCTATACTTTGTCATGTTAGAAACATTGAGGAACCGTTACCTATCAGATCACTTGGAACAAGTGACCTCGCTATGTGTCTCCTTCATGTTCCTAGTTCAGATACAGGCTGAACATTGTTTTGACTCTCACAAACTCTGTGTTCGGTTTTATTTTTCTCTTATCTGTTCAGAAAGTAAATAAAACATATTGCCTTGCTACATATGAAAATATTCTCTGCTGCAGACTGCTTTCTCGCATATCCCTAAAACATTTATCTGCACATTTACTTCCAGTTAACCTTAAACACTTTGCGGGGGCTGAAGGATATTTTGTTTTGGAGACGCACCATCCTAAATGCTTATATACTATTATTGACATATCCTTTTTTTTATTTTTTCACAAGTACAGACAGGCAGTTCTGAGCTTGGTTATAATCAACCAGGAAGCAGCCTTCCCCCAGGCTTGGATTCTCTCTTCTACAGAGTTTGATTCATCCCTAAAGTAGGTACTTCCTGTCAGTCAAGAGAGGAGTTGGCCAAGTGGGCTGCCTCAGGGAGTTCTGTTTCAGAGCTTTTCTCTGATTTCAGTGCTGTGATCATAGTTCTCAAAAGTACATGATATCTGACTTTCTGAGAAGGTACTGACAGCCATAGGATGAACCAGCAATTTAAGTTGTTTTTTTTTGTCTTTTTACATGTGCTCTAAGACAAATGGCTAACAATGTTAAATAAGGAATGTTTCCTTGACATGTGACTACTTGATGTTTTGTTTTGACTACAATTCATCAACATTCATTTATTTAGCGCCAGCAAATTCCATAGCGCTTTACAACAATTAGAGCAGCTTTATTATATTTTTTTCATATCTTGCCAAACCGTGTGTTCCCAGTGGAAGGTGATGGAAGAATGTTGCCAGGTAATGAGAATGCTAATGGCAGCACAGAAGATTTTTAAGGTGTCAGTGCATGTCCATACTAACACCCTAAATATTTACACTTGTTTCCCTTTGAAAACTTGACCTGCTAGCTCTCATTTTGACATGTGAGTTTTTAATGGGCCACTAACCCTAAAATTCTTATGTCTCTTTGAACCATCACAAATGCATACTCACTAATGCACATTTGGAAATTGAAATGGAGCCGAGTATGTAGGTGGTTGTAGTGAATAGCACACCTACATTTTGTAGAAGCATCCAGTTATTTACAGAATGGCAAGACTAGTCAGTACAAGATGGGCCTTTAAAATTGCTATGATTTGGATTCAACTGAATTAAATTTAGAAAGTCATCTCTGCAAATATGCCATAAAAAAATATTTTTATTAAAAACCTCTAGATCAATTCTCAGCCAAGCATGTAAAATGGTTTATGTGCTCTTGTGGAATGAGGTGAATTTCCTTTATTCTCTCTTGTGCTGATGTGCTGTATTTTACAACTGAAATATCCTTTTATGGAAGAAACAGATTTTTTTTCTGTATTACAGAAGAAATGTAAAACCTAGTTCAATCACTTGTTCTTTTTATGGATTACATTTTCCGCCAGCCATCTGCATTCTTTTGTCTGCTCCTCTCTTGGCTGGCAGGAAGAGAGTTGACTTTCTACTTACGCTGCGGTCTTGCACTCTGAGAATAAAGGGAGTAACAGCCTGGCATTGTTTGTTCATAACAGTTGCATAAAGCTTCTACCCGATACTCTCCTGGCCTACCACTACACCTCACTGAGACACAATCAGTTGTAGCAGAGCAGAAACATTCATCTTCCCTACTCCTTGCACAAGTGTAACACTCTATTGTTAATAGATGAGGTAGCACACCTGCAAGGTCAAGGCAAAGGTCGCTATAATTTCATTGCTTATACTGATGGCTTCCAACCCACTGCTATATCTCTCTGTACTGTTATTACAGGTATGGAGTCTGTTAATTCTTTGGACTTGGGCTCTTCCTCATAAGGTTTTTTGTTTGGGCTTTTTCTCCCATAACTTGGAGCACTATTTTTAAATATGCTAAATTATGATTAAAATAACCCCCTGCCTTTTCCTACAATGCACTTTTATTTTACTCTAAGGTTTTTATCGTGACTCAGACCTCCCATATTGAGACGGTGTAGAAGCAACTCAATTTTTATTTTTTTTCTTCCTTCGGTTCACATTTTACATATTTACTTTTCAATCAAGTTTGATGAATGTTTGTACACGAGAAAAATAAGTTTACACCCTCCAATTTGAGGGTGAATGTTTTGAAAGGGTGTGTAAAATGCCTTGTACATTCTTTTGCCTCAGTGTTCTGGTTCTATAGACAACAAAGATTGCATGATTGTTAATGCATAGGAAGGTTACTTTTTTTTCTAACTAATCTCCTGTTTATGTTCCAGGCTGCTAAAAGTTAATTGAATCTTTTACCACTTAGTTTTACCACTAAGTTCCCTCCACTGGCATGTATTGTTTAATCTGCAAAACAGAGTAGAAAGTGATTCCTCTGCCCACTGGGCTGTTCTATAACTGTAGCTTGAACCTTGTGTTCCATAGACTGACCTTGTAACAAGTACAGTTTGTTATCTAGCATTTAAAGTTAAATATTATCCACACTGATTAAAAAAAAAAAGTTTTTATTTTTGTTTTGTTTAAAGGAATAGTAATTTGCCCACCTGTATTCAGGTTTTACAAATATAACCTTCTTTCTTCATAAACAAACTGCCATCACTGCAAAATTAGACCCTATTTTTTTTACTGCATAAAATCTGAAGTTTTAACCTTGACTGCTATTCCAACTAACTGTATTAGTCTTATCTGTATCTGATAAACCTAGGAGGCGGTGGTTACCATTTTATATGCTTATTTAAAAACATACACAGGCCTCTGTTATCAATCTGGACTTTATTTTGTTTTATCTAAATCGCAAGTTGCTTCACATCAATATGTAGTTTAAAGAACAATTTATATTACTAGAGAAAAGTGTTCACTCTTTCTGATGTGTGCTGTTTTGTTTTTTTTAGTCATATATTAGGCTTTGTGTGTGTGTGTGTATTAATAGACATGCTCTGTAGTGTGCCAAACATGGCTTATAGCCTAAAAATAATGGCTTCTAAGGTAACAAGTATACATTTAATATGTAATGGTTTCTGACGTTGACTCTATGTACTTGGTGACACATATAAAAGAAAAGAACTTCTGAATGATTTTAAATTAATACATGAGTAATATTTTTAACTCAATATGTTGTGAGTCAATTGTAATGATGACACCACTAGTTCCTAGGGAATTGATAGGTCAAATAATTCTTCCGCTTACAAAATGGCTTTCTCTATCTGGCAACATACACTCTCAACGTTCTACGGATGTTTAAAATTTTAGGTTATGGCACAAGTTCTTTTTTGGGACCTGTTTGAGTATATAAGACACAAGTTCAGTTAACGTGTGTGTGTGTGTGTGTGTATATATATATATATATATATCAAACCAGGAAAATGATATATACACCAATAGGTAATGATTAACTTATTGAAAATTGACCAACTTTCAAGGTAATTCAAGTGGTAGTCATGTTTCTTCATGGGTTGTCATGGTTAGAAATGCCAGTTGGTTCTTGATAGGGCATCTGGATTTACACATGTTTCAGGTTCTTCAATTCCAGCTCCTAACATCCATGCTCTTCTGTTAAAAAATAGCAAGGAATTGGTGTTCTCCCAACGCTTTATTTGTCGGGTGATCCGCCTGGTAAGAATTCCCCTGCCATCCGGCACTGTAACGAGGCCGAAAGTCACACTGCACTGACGATTCATATAGAAATTTCGACATGACTTTCGGTGTTGCTATTAATGTTCTATGTGATTGCCATTAACTGTGGATATTGATGAGTGGAAATACCTGGTTCCTTCCGATATCACTGTGGCACTGTTTATGTGGATAAACAGTAAATAATCTTTCTGAAG
This sequence comes from Mixophyes fleayi, assembly GCF_038048845.1. Lineage (NCBI taxonomy): Eukaryota > Metazoa > Chordata > Amphibia > Anura > Limnodynastidae > Mixophyes > Mixophyes fleayi. The sequence continues at coordinate 161,210,137 of NC_134407.1, forward strand.
GCAGATGGATGCAATCTTCTTGTTTGTAGACAAGACCATACCTCATTCTAGGTGAGGCAAGAATCCTTCCTTATAATGGAAACCCAGCAGCTGCGTTTGGGCTGTAATGGTCATTACATAACCACTCCAAGTAATCTGCACTGGTTTTATCACAATGTAATCATCGCAGTTCACACGTAGCCTCATTTAGAGGAACATTGTAATATATATTAGAGCGAGTTTGTACTTGGGCCCTGCGGTATTCTCCACTGACACAATATTATGGTAATGGAGGTTTTAGGCATAGTATATCTCTCACAAAGACAACCGCTTCTTTGAGAAGAAGCAAAGAATTAGTATAAAAAATGTTTAATCTCAAGGTTAAATCAATATACGGTCAGTATTTCAACATTTATTTATTGCTAAGACCCCAACTGGTTACTTCTTGATGCCACCTGGCTGGCAAACTTTCTGAGGTGAACACTTAATTAGTCTGAGAAATCTTTATCGTATATGTTTTCCAACCAGACATTACAGGGATATTTCAAGTCTGAATTCTGTGGCCAGCAATAAATAGTAAATTGCTTTTAGCTGATTGAAACTGTTCACCATTTAGCGCTTTGTTCATTTGTCTTTATAATGGGTCTCTTGTTTCATACCGTTTATCCTGCTCAGCAACATATTGTGCCTTTTACACAGAACATTTTGTTAGGCATGTCCTTTAAAGCAGGCGTGGTTGTAACTCTTAAAACACTGCAGCAAAAGAAAGTTCTACACCATCTTATTTTAATGATTGAAAGAAAATCTCCTTGAGAAGAAAATGGTGCTTGTGTTGTCGGCACAAGCTTTTATCGCTGACCCTCAATGTAATGGTGATAATCATTAATAAACGGAAGCATTGCAGGTTTATACTGTATAGATTTATTCAATAGGGTGGTTGTTAGTATAAACCTTGCAAATCAATCAGGTCTTTTTCCCATTCATTTTTGTTAAATATAACAGGAAAAATTTCATTTTAAAGAATGTCCATTTATTTTTTTTAAAGGGTGTGTGTTTGTTTTTTTGTTTTTTGCCATCTCATAATGTTACTTGTTTGTACATAAGAGGAAAATCCTGCCAAATAAGACCACGGTTTATAATGTTGCCAAATTCCTATATAGCTGCAGCTTGTTACAATGACTGTTTTTTTTGTGCTTTTCCCTTAGATAAGAGAAACAGAGACTATGGATCCAAATAGAATGTTGGACGGCCTGATTGAATCCTCTGGGTCACTACCAGATGACGAAGATTTAGAGGAACCAGACTACTTCGATGACTTGGATTCTGATTCACTTGAAGACTCGGATTCATTTGATGAGGGCTCTGGTTCTGGCGACTCAGGTAGTTGTTTTGCTGTAATCTGGGATCATGAAACGGTCACTGTGACTTATGGGTGAAGTTGAATCCTGTGCTTTTCCAGCCAGAAATTGTTCACATTCTGACACAGCTGTGAATTTATAAAGCTGTTTTCCTTTCATATGGGAAGAATTTTAATCTGACAGAATGCAACATAGTGTTTTGGCAGCTGAAGTTGCTGTTTTGTGACAGGGCCACTGATTACAACTTTGTGTAATCTGTGGTTCTCTTGGTTGGGATCCCACAACATTCTAACACCTGTGAAAACTAGTCAAAATCTTCTACTGAGATAGCATAACATGGTTCTGTATTTCTTCACCTGAAGCCCCCCAATTCCTTAAGAAAATTAAGCGTATTTAAAAGGTCTTTAAATTTTGCCTCCCATTCTGTCTATCCCTCAATATTGTGACCTATCGCTGTAAAACCTGTTGAAACATATTTGCTATAGAAGTGCATAGGAAAAATAAACAAGGTGTGGTTTATAAAGGGAAAACAAGATTTCAGTGTACTGGAGAACCTGTGTGCTGGGTAAACATGTAGGTTCATTACATTTTTAAAGGGGAACCAAAACGTTTATAACAAGAATTTGTGACAACGTAATGTAGGTTAAATATAATTGCTTCCGAATGAAGCGTGCCGTAGCATCATGGTATGCAATGGACCACGAATGTAGATTTTTCTGCACGCACTACGTCTCCTTTCAGAAACTTCAGATGTTAATGTCTCTAACTGTGTTATTGTTAGTAGGTTTAATGGTGTCCTTCTGATTCCTATGCCAGTGAGATTATGCTATGCGCTTGCTAATTATTTAGAAATTAACATATCACAGACTTTGATGCCCATATTCATACTTGATTTTCTTTTTTCTTTTCAGAAGAAATGGATGATCTTGAATCAACTGTAGACACACCCACTGTAAGTATTTCGCTTTAAATACTGATATAAGGCTGTAATTGGAGATTTTGGTGCTTTCATGCTACATATACGCGTGTTTTTTTGGGTTTGGTGTTTTTTTTTGTTTTTGTTTTTATGATATTGTATTTTTTTGTATCCAAAAGAGTAGAGCCTTACCAATATTTATTTTCCTCCTCAGACTGCCATGGGTAACAAAATCCCAGAAAATGACTTAATTGATCCGAAAGTCAAGATTGTTGATGTATTTCAAATTGACAATGAAATAATGGTGGGCAAAAAAATACCAGAAGTGGAACAATCAAATGAAATCTCTATGGCTAGCACCTCTCACAGCTTCTTTAGTAGAATAGAAGTTGTTGTTGGTAAGTTTTATTCTTCTTTTTTGCTTTCTTCCTCCTCCAATCTGTATTGTACAGCATACCAGACTTCATATATCTGATGTTCTTGTGATTGGCAACCCTGACATATAAACAAATTCTACTTTTTACATTTCAAGCACTTAGAATCAGAAAAACACAGCTAACTTATTTTACTTTGACTATAATTACTTTATGGTCTTGTCTGCTGCTGTTGCTGTGTGAGAGCTAGTTGGATTATTTTCATTCTTATGGGTAACAAAAGCCACCTGTGTACTAAATTAATCAAACATTTGTTGAAAGGAAGGAAAAAACTGCTGAATTGTTAATTATACTGTTATGAAAAGGATGGGGGGGTTCCTTCCTGCAACAAAATTGCTTTGGGGGGGGGATGCAATACAAATTCCTTTCTGTTATTTGTAGTCATTCAGCCTTTCACATGATATAAATCATGTATAACCGTTTTAGTGCATTGATACATGGCAACCCATCAGACATTTGTTTTGAATTGTCTAGGCTGCCATTTAATTATCCAAGCGGACTGGTTGCTGTGGGTTATTGCATTGATGGTAACTAGCCCCTGCTAACTTTTACTACATTATTCCAAAATACGTTGGTATAGGTCAATGGTCCTTTATCTGCAAAGGGCATCCATTGCACTTCTGTGTGTCCGTATCACGGCTCCATGGAATTTTCTCACTCTTTAGCTGAACTAACTAGGACATTTTATGAAGACAGAAATATTACAGCACATTTACTTATACACTGATTTCACACAATAAATGTCTCATGAAATGGGTCATGTACCTCAGTTATTGGCCTAGACCAGTGGTTCCCAAGCTTTTTAAGTTCGCGGCACCCTTAGAGTCTCCAAATTTTTTCAAGGCACCCCTCCAAAATAATTACTGAGCAGTCCTGTTTTAGAAGTAGTTGGGTCAAAAAATTGTAATAAGTATTAAGGTCACGACAGAAATACTTATTTAGTTGTATGCAAAAATGCCCCTCTGCATCCAGGCACACTGCCCCCTCTGCATCCAGGCACACTGCCCCCTCTGCATCCAGGCACACTGCCCCCTCTGCATCCAGGCACACTGCCCCCTCTGCATCCAGGCACACTGCCCCCTCTCACGCTGTCCCCCTCTGCCACGATCCCTCTCACTCTGCACGGCGCCAGACCTAGAAAAAAGAAAGAAAACAGAAACTTGCCAATCCGCCGGGACCCAGCAGCCTCCTCTCTCCCGCAGCTATCACTGACGTCGATATTCAGTGACAGCTGCGGGAGAGAGGAGGCTGCTGGGTCCCAGCGCCCGGCGGATTGGTAAGTTCCTGCTTTCTTTCTTTTTTCTAGGTCTGGCCCGCAGCACCACTGGGAGCCGCGGTGCACAGTTTGGGAACCGCCGGCCTAGACAATGGAATTTCTTTTTTTTTTTTTTTTTTTTCCCTCCTTTTGTGCCTACTAGCATAGAGCAGTCTGACTTAGTTGTAGGAGTAGAAACTTGTAGTATCTCTACAGTGATGGACAGTCTATCCAAAGGCTTGTATTGAACTTTCTAATTTTTATTTTACAGCTCTTGTTGCTGGTACAGTGGTTGGCCTGCTGTTTGCCGTCTTCATCATTGTTTTTGTAGTAATGCGTAAGAAGAAAGATATTGCCTACGACACAGTCAAAAAACCCATCTACAAGAAAGCTTCAACAATGGAGGTGTAGATTTCACAATGGACCTTTTGGACTATATGAATTTTGAGATGCATTGCAGAGCTGAGAAAATCAAACCACCTTGTTGAATTACAACATTTCTATGCATTTCTATAACCCAGTATCAAAACTGTTATGATTCACCCAGTTTAAATATATTGAAAGTAAAAAAATAAGCTGTTTTTACATATATTTTTTTATACGTTTTTTGATGACTGCCAACAATGGCTATGGAGACCAGTTTGGATTTTTTTTATTGTTATGGATGCTTGCAGTGGCCAAATGCACTACATTTAAAAAAAAAAAATGGACTTTACTTTGTGTTAAATTTTAAATAAACACTAATGCGCGTATGCTATATAATTTAATGATTTTTGCTTCACTGAAGTGCTATATACTATGTTTCCAGTGCCATTTTTTTGCCCTTTAAGCTAAAAAGCTTTTATCAGTGGCGGGTGGTGGCTTGTATGAAAGCTAGAAAAGATCTGATACTTGCCCAATTTCACAAGTATAAACTGCCATTCTATTAACTTACTAAAATGTCGCAAACTTCAAATTTGTTGGAAAAGCAGCTGTATCCTGACTGGTACACAGCCTGCCGCGTTTTGTTCTTGAATGTCCTATAAACTGTTTTGGTTTTTTTTTTTTTCATTCACTTCTGGGGTGGTTTTTTAATATATATAAATCTATTTATATACATTCGGTACATTTGGCTTTTTTATGGGGAGATTTGGGAGCATTATTGTAGTCATAGAAATATAGTCATAGAAATATTTGAATTTTTTTTTTTTTTTTTTTTTACTCACAAAATTCTTAAATGTAATAGTTAATAAACATGCTTAAATTTTTGATGGTCATTTAAAATGTATTTTATAGTAAATGTTAGATTTAAATAGCATTTGTAATATTGATCATTTTTAAGAATTTGTTTTTTAAATAAAATACTTTTTTTTTTTTTTTTTTTTATAACTTAATACATGAAACATTGACAGAATTTAACATCTGTGTGTATATATGTATTATATATATCTTAATTTTTTTCAAAGGGCATTTTCTTAATGTGAACCTGAAATTAAAATTTTGGTGAAGAGTGGATACAGAAAAGACCTACTAATTCATTAAAATATATATTGTATATATTGCTCAAAATTACAAACAAATCTGTATGTTTGAGCTTACAACTAAAGTCTCAATATAAAAACATCCAGGGAAAGGTGTTTGAATTACATATCTCTCCCCAAAATCTTAGCGGCAGGTTCACCTACAAATACATAGAGCGGTTAACACACAAAATGAACATTTTAAAATGTAACAATAATGGTTTCATTGTGTACTGACTGCTCATTCACTGCTCCAGACAGTACAATATTCTTTGTTTTTTTTGTTTGTATCTGTAAAATATTTAAATGTAGCATCTATTAAAAATATATATTTATATTTCACAACTCATAGCAGGGGTTTTTACTTTTGTTTTTAAGTAGATCTAAAACTAAAAGTGTAATTTATGACTTTTAGATGTAACCCATACACTCTTTGTAAGCCAAGTTGAGGTGGTTTAAACATTGGCTGCAGATCGCTATATATGGGCAAACAAGTAATTCTTGATCTGGGATGTAGATCTATTGGATCTCTAATGGTTGGATTGGTAAATGTGGTCACACAATGAGTGCATCTGACAGTGGTCATCTGACCATGCTAATGTATTCCCTGCAATATACTGATGTTTTGCAAGAAACTTCCAGATGTTTAAGATTTGGCCAAAAATAAACATCAATTCCTCACAGCCAGCTTTACACTTCTACAAACATAAGGATTAGCAAACTGAGGTCTATTTGCCTTAAAGGAACTGTAACTCCAAAAATGTTTTTCTTCATTGTGCCCAGCAAAGGGAAGCGTGTATGTTTTAGACATTTGTTATCCCTCTCTTCCAGCTGTGAGCAGCCTCAGAAATGTCTGCTGCCTCTTTGCCTGCTCTCTTGTATTTCCAGACCTATCGGGACCTGGCCGCACCCCTTACCACTAGGTCACACCAACAGTTCAATGGGAATTAGAACGCCTCATTAAGGTTAAGAACTCTGAGAGAAGATGAAGGGAAACCAAACAATGGCAACTGTACTGAATTGTCAGTTTTACAAGCAGACTTACAAACACAATATACACCTCCCTTGGTGACCTCATCTGCTTCTTTGGCCTCCAGTACTACCGCTATGCTACTGATACCTAAATCTATCTTTCATCCCCTGACCTCTCCCCTTCCCTTATGTCTAGTGTCTCCTGCTGTCTCTCAGCCATTCCACCTTCGATGTCACTGCGCTTTCTTAAACTCAATATTACCAAGACTGAACTAATCATCTTCCCTCGATCCAGGGCTCTTTCACCCACCCCCTCCCCCTCTCTTGCTAGCTCTGTGGTCCCTCACTGCCAGTTGCTAAATTGTTCTCAATCCCCCTCTTCCCCAACATCTCCAACCTCCTCTACTACTTGGCGCCCCCTGTTCCCACCTCCAGGACTTTGTCTGGACTGCTCCCCAGCTGTGGAACGATCTCCCATAAATAGTAAGCTTGCGAGCTGGGCCCTCTTGCCTCTATGTATTACCCAGTATTGTATTACTGTTTGTTCCCAATTGTAAAGCGCTACAGAATCTGCTGGCGTTATAAAGAACTTGATAATCTACCACAGCCTACAAGGTTACCCTCTACTCTCAAAGGCTTCAAGCATGCCCTTTCTTTGTCCAGTCTTCCTCCTAATGCCCCTGTCTTAGTTTTCACCCCCATTTGATACTACGCTATTTGTCTTTCTCTTCCCTTTAGGGTGCAAACCCTTACAAGCAGGGCCCGCTTTCCTTGTGTTCCCCTTCTACTATTCCATCACCCTTTGTACCAGTTTCCTTAAACTCAAGTGTACTTGACGCTGATCATTACCATCGCTCACTCACTGTCCCGTAAATAACGCAGAGCGAATTATCATGTTATCTGTATATTTGTTTATGCAGTGTGTCTGGTCTTTGTATTTTGTTTTTCATGTATCATGTGATTTGTTATGGATCATTGCATTTTGTATATGTAATGTACGGTGCTGCAGACCTTTTGTGGAGCCTTATAAATAAAAGATAATAGAAACTACATATCGTTCCAGAAGAATATTTTCTTAATCTTATCCTTTCAATGTTTAAATTAGGAAAATGAGAAATGAGTGGCAATTTTAACTAAGTGTTAGGTTAAGCTAATATACAAGTCGTCTTTTATAAACTGCTACTGATATGTAGAAGTTTCATACCAAAGAACGTTCTAGCCTTTTTTTTTTTTTTTTCCCGTCAAAGATGGCTGAGAACAAGTACCTTGTACTGTGCAGTACTACAAATGTATTCAGGTGTTCCCATACATTAACACATACCTGCCGACTTTCTTCAGCTCCCTTTCGGGAGCCAGCCAGTGGAGGGGGGCGGGATGGCCAAAATCGTGTAATTTTGGCCCAGCCCCCTGTGATGTCATGACGCAAACGCGTCATTGGACAGGGGGGGGGGGCAAATGGTGAATCGCGGCGTTTGGGATCTAATTCTGCCCACTTTACTAGGAAGTGGGGCGCTTCCTAGTGAAGTGGGCAGAATTCGGGAGATTCTCGCAAAATGCGGGAGTCTCCCGGACATTCCGGGAGAGTTGGCAAGTATGCATTAACATTCATAATGCTAGCTCCTATTAGAAATTGGAAGGCAAAGGTAGCAGGGAGCCCTGAACACTAATTTTATATAATTAATTTTTTTTATATTTAATTTTTTTTTTGTTCTGTGTGGCGGTTAAGGGGGTGGTCTTATAATGGCAGCCTTATTCTTCCTTTAAATCAATATAATGCAGGAAATATAATCCCTGGACAGATGTCAATTTTGGACTATGTAAACCACAGCTAAAAAGAAAATGCACTTTGACAATCTTCGTAAGGAAAGGTGCATTTTTTGTTTTACTGTATTTCCCCCCAGCCCGTTACCGCCCATAGTCTGCTGTCTTCATGGGCTTCCTTGTTTTGCTTCATCACTGTTGCCTAAAGATGCAAGGAGAGTGTTTGACTATACATATAAAATGAAGTAAACAATAAGACCCACTGCTTTCTACAGTGATGTAAATCCTGCCTTACACTAAAGAATTACACCACTGATAGTTTCACACATTATACATATACTCTTGTCTATATGTAAACTACATCCCTTTTTTTTTTTTTTTTTTTTTTTAAATCAGGCACTAGCCCAAAAATGTATTACACTAAAGAAATAATGATTAACTGTTCTTACCTTTTAAAGGAAAGATTCCATAGCGCTGAAGTACATGCTTTGTACATAAATTTCACAAGCTCTGAAAAAGCCAGAGATTTGGCATATTACAAATAAAAGAAAAATAACAGATTACGTGAAAAACTTTCTAGGTTAAGGAAGGGTGTGCACAGTCAGGGGAGGGCTGGCATATTTTAGCCTGGGGGGGGGGGGGGGGGGCAAGACTCAACTCAGCAGCCTAATTTAAAGGGAATAAAATACAGGCGGCCCAGTGACGCGGCCCAGTGACCCGGCCCAAAGTAGCCCATTATAAGATCGGCCCGGGGGGGGGGAGGGGGCAGATGACCCCCCTGTCCCTCAGCCTGGTGCTGGATCATGGGTTCGATTCTGACCAGGGCCCTATCTGTGTGAAGTTTATAATTCTCCCCGTATTCGTGTGGGGTTTTCTCCTGGTGCTTATATTCATCCCAAAGTTCAAAAACATACTGGTAGGTTAATTAGCTGCTGACAAAATGTGTGTTAGGGAATTTAGACAGTAAGCTCCAATGGGGCAGGGACTGATGTGAGTGATCACACATGATATAATTTAACAATAATAATTTATTACGTATGCCGCCAGGTTTAGAGTGCCGAGGATGGCTGCAGCAGGGAAAGGTGGGTATTATCATTAGAATCATACGTGCTGACTCTCCTGGACCCCCTGGAGAGCAGACCTTTCACCTGGATTTACTAATAAGTGGGCGGGATGGGGACAGCAATAAAGTGATTTGTTGTGAATTGCCTCATTCTAGCCCGCCCACGATGACGCAATGGCGGCAATGCCACCAAACTCCTGTATATAATATTTGTAGACCGTGAAATTCTGATGTTTTCATTTGTAATCTGTGAGCTCTGGAGTCCTCACTTCAGGGTTTATTAGGAAATATTGTATAAGATAGTTATCTCAGATTTCTGTGAGCTGTATAAAAGCAGCTGACCTACAGTAAGCCAGGTTAACCGTTGGCTCTCCAGATGTGGTGAAACTATAAGTCACATCATGCCCTGCCAATCAGCTGGCTATCTACTGGCAAAGCGTGCTGGGACTTTAATATAAGTTGTTTTTTTTCCTTTCATCTCCATTGACTGCCTCGAGCAATATCTTCCTCTTCAGTTTGTTTTGAACATGGAACTGTGTCCCTGGGAAATACGTTTATATTCAGATGCACAGTACCCGGGCAGTGATGGACAGGCAATGTTATGTGACTGCATAGGGAGCCAGAGTGACCCACAGGGCAGCCCACACATAAGAACATATCAGATCGTAAGATAACGGTGTAGCTATAACTGTCCCTGTTTGGCAGTGCCATATTAAAACAGACTATGCAAGACTCAGGACTCCACATAGTTCACGCTCGATCCGCCCTGGTTATTCTTTGCTGTTTATATTTGACAATGGGTATGGAGGGCCCACTAGGGAAACCAGGGGAGAGGTGGCCAACATACTGATGGGGTGTGGCCATCTTACAGAGGGCATGGCTAATAATTATTTACGCTAACCTCCAACCACTTTGCCTGTGTATTCATAGATAAGGGCATACCTCCCAACTGTCCCGATTTCAGTGGGACATTCCCAATTTTAGGACTCTGTCCTGCCCAGGGGCATGTTTGTCCTGTGGGTGGGGATGTTGGTGGAAGGGATCAGAAGCAGGCTGGCAGATATTAGCCCAGGGGGCAAGCACATAGCACTGGCCCATAAGCAGCGGTCCATCCTTAAAGGTTAGTCTTCGGTACAATATATATTTATCAATATAAAAAGAGGCAATGTTAGTGTTGCTTAACGCAGCGATACTTTATTATTATAAATGATAAATCTTAAATAATGAAAGCAAAAAATGCAACAAAAAACAAACCTCACTTTATATTATATTTTATTTTATATGTTCCTTCTCCCTACAGCACTTTTTTTTTTTGCTTTTTATACATACCTCGCTGATTATCATTGGGTATAGATAATATTATAGCAATAGATTATATAATGTTCTATTACAGTACTGAACACAGGGGCTGATTTATCAAAATGCAAAAAGCCCTTTTGCTTTAAAAACCTGATGTTTTTGTCAGCAAAAGGGCTTGTTTTTGCTTTGGACTATATACAAATAGGGTTATTATTTGTTTTAAGGTTAACCTAAAACAAATAATATGAGCGGTGCTACTGGGAGGAGGAGCAGAGCACTAGGTGTCAAACTGACACCCTGGCCCAGAGCTGGATTAAGGCTCTGGGGGGCCCGGGGTACTTTAGTCAGGGGGGGCCCCTATGGTGTAACATTGTTAGCATTTTGGACAAATTTTAGACAATACACAGGCAATACTGTGTGCATTATTGTTAGGTACACACAGTTCTGCCTTCATGAGCAGTACACGGTGAAGCGGGACATACCACCCCAACTATCCTTGCAGTCAGACCAAATCTTGACTAAGCGAGACAGTCACCCAGATTCAAGATTGCTCCAACAGATTCAGGACAGTTTGCAGACTGTCCTGCTCTCTCCTACCTGTTCTTGTCACTTTGACCACTTGTGGCTGCTAGTGTCATCAGTTGCTGCTTGTCTGGATCCTGGAATGCTGGATGCCCTATTTGGAAAAAAAAGGGTACATGAAATTTAGAAAACTCCAACTAGCCTCGTTGTTAAATCAATATAACACTCACATTTTATAATAAAGCCTCCTAACAGCCGAAATTAAAATAATAGTATTCACATTTGATAAATAGCTCTACTTCCCTCCAACTAGCCCTGACATTAAATTAATAGCATACACATTTAATAAATAGACCTATTTACCCCAACATTAAATAGTATTCCCATTTAATAAACACACCTATTTCCCTCCCTCCAAACAACCCCAGCACCAAGCAATAAATTAAACAGCATATACACTTAATAAATATAACCATTTCCCACAATCATCCCAGGCATTAAATAATTCATAATCACATTTAATTAATAGACTCAATTTCTCCCAAACAGCCCACATTCAATTAATAGCTCTCAAACCACCCCATCTTTACTTCATAGGCCCCACTATTAAATTAAAATTCCCCATCACTCACAAATAACATAGCACCCATAATTAGCCCTCAACCTGCACTCCACCATTAAATTAATAGCCTACCTCCCACATTATATTAAGATCCCCCATCCGTCACACATTATATTAATATAATGGTCCCCCCCACACACTGTAGTGGTCCCCACATACACACACAGAACATGTAGTGGTCCCCTCACACACAATATGAACTGACACACTGACAGACAGACACACTATACACTAACATACCACCTCCCAGCCCCAGCCGACACCTTATTCCAGCTATGCTGCCGCGCTGGATGGTCCTCTTCACACATGGGATGGCACCTGTCATGTGGTGCGCGTCCCATGTGATATCGGCTCAATTACAGATGGGCTGCAGGGAGGGAGGGAGGATCCGCGGCCAGTAACGTAAGGTGACTGCTCCCGGAGGAGGGGCCAGCCACATAACAATAAAGACACTGGCCCGAAATAGACTTGATTCTGTCGGCACGGGGGGCATATGCCCCCTGGCCCAGCCCGCCCCTGTGCACAGTCTAGATTATTAACTCTAATGCTGATGCTTATTGCTTTGGGTGATCAACTGTTTTTGGACTGGTACTTGTGAATAGATATAAATTAATAAGACACATCTCAGAAGGATTATATAAATTGTATTGGTTTGCTGTATTCACATGTGAATTTTGCTCTTGGGTAAATCTTCAGCCAAGCTCTAGTCAACACATCTTATAACATTCACATTTCACTCTACAGCAAATGAATGCTGCATTTTTCCAGTCTTTGAAAACTCTACATGCATGTAAACAATACTGCTCATCCCAATGCACTTATTAGATACATCTATTATGTATTCTCATTCTTATTTAAATAATATACTGCATCCCCATGAAAAGGTCTACAGTTGGTTCATTACGCATCTTTACTTTACTCATACCCTACACCTCAGAGCACAATATACATACATAGTATAATAGCAGAGATCAGTACTTATTTAAGTAATTTTAGCTTAGCATATATTTTAGTAAACTAAAAAGTAATCTCCATTTCATAAACTATGTACTGTATACTGATCAGTTTTATTAGTTACTATGGTCACTAATGACCTTTTTGCTAAATCCAAAGGACACTTTTCCCTTCTTATCCTTCTTGATTTCTCAGATGCCCTTGATACCATCGACCACTGCCTTCTTTTACAAACTCTCAAATCCATAGTCCTCTGTAACACTGTCCTCTCCTGGTTTTCCTCTTACCTCTCCAATCACTCATTCTCTACACATGACTCCACATATTCCCCTATGCCCTTACCTGTTGGAGTTCCCCAAGGTTCCTTTCTGGGTCCCCTGCTTTTCTCCCTCTACACCTCCTCCCCTGGTTTCCTCATATGCTCCTTTGGCCTCCAGTACCACCTCTATGCTGATGATACCCAAATCTATCTTTCATTCCCTGACCTCCCCCCTTACCTTATGTCTCATGTCTCCCTTATGTCTCATGTTTCCTGCTGTCTCTCGGCCATCTCATCTTGGATGTTCCAGCACTTTCTTAAACTTAATATTTCCAACACTGAACTTATCTTCCCCCCTTCCATGGCTCTCCCACCTGCCCCCACTCTCTATTTCTGTTAATAACACTACCCTCATTTCTGTATCTCAAGTTCAATGGGGTCATCCTTGACTGCTTCTTCTTCTTCAGACCTCACATTCTGTCCCTCTCAAAATCCTCCCACTTCCACCTCCTGAATACATCCAAGATATGTCTCACCACGGAAGCCACCAAAACTTTTATCCACTCTCTTGTAATCTCTCACCATGACTACTTTAATCTCCTCCTCTCTGACCTACCTGACTCTCACCTTGTCCCTCTTAAGTGTATCCTAATGCTGCTGCTTGCCTCATTTTTCTCTCTTGCTGCTTTCCGTGGACTACAGAATTACATTTAATCTCCTCCCCCTCACCTTTGAAGCTCTCAATCAATCCTCCCTCCCTACATCCCCAACCTCAGGAGTTTCAGTATCCTAGCAGGATACTGCATATAGCACCTCCCCTCGACTTTTCAGTTGACTGCATCCCACTAAGAGAGACATTAGTAACAGAGATCTGAGCAAAATACACCTGACTTGGAGGAGACAGCCAATACAGAGGTAAGAAGGGGGAGGAGGGCAGACAACGGACTAGCCCCCCCAGCTCTGGGCTTGACTGCTACGCTCCATGAGACACAGAGCTAAGCCAGCCAGGAAGCTGGAGGAGGGTCTGTATCGGGCAGCAAGTATGATATGTAGGTCTGATCAGCTGTGACAGATCAGGAATCCCAATGCAGAGCCAGCACCACCCCCCTCCCTCACCATGGGCTCTGGGTGGCGACACATGTCACACTACCCTAGTTATAGCCCTGGCATTTGGCATTATTCTATTCTCATTCAGTTATAGTAATGATTAATCACTTAAATTAATTTGTCATGAGTTTCTAAAAAAGGATGTTGTAATTCACATGTCTACTTGGACAATGGTTCCTAATATTCATATGGCTGACAAACCTGTTTTTCTGGGACAAGTTCATCTACATGTAGTGGAAAGAAGACAGAAAACATCTATAAAGAGTCACTTAATAGGGTGTTGGCTATCTACATGTGATCAGTACCGCCTGTATGCACCATGGCATTGTCTACCAATGTCTTGGTCACTGAAGCTCCTGACAAAAACGCCCCAACAATCATCCTTCAACAAGGTCTTTTTCAGTCTAATGTGTTGTCCAAAGAACACGAGACACACCTTTGTGGAAGCCTTTGTGTCATTCATTTACTGAGGTTTTTTTTGTTTGTCCACTACCTGTATCATATATACGGGATAATTATTTATTTATTACCAATTATTTATATAGCACCATCATATTATGCAGCTCTATTGGAGCTTACATTCTAAATTGCCCATCAAGGTTTTTCACAATTCACAAGGCCAGATTCAGCACCTCAAGGGCCTGGTGCTGAAAATTATAAAGGGCCTATTGTGAGAAGTGTCGTCCCACTGGAGGTGTGGCCAGTAATGTGTGTGGGCATGACCAGCACCACGGAGCGCATAGCTTGCACTTTCTTCCAACCTACATCTCCCTTCCATCTTTCTTTATATAAAGAGTGCACCATTAACTGACTCACACAACATGTATATAAAGAGAAGAGTGGAAATACGTGCCAGCTGTCCCTTATGCCAGGACAAGCTCCTGGCTATCAGGACAGTCCCCTAAAATCAGGACCATCCCGATAGAATCGGAACAGTTAAGAGGTAAAGGTATGTTATTTCATTGACCATTGAAGACAAAAATACAAACAATGGTTGATTACGGCCAGCACGGTGGCTTAGTGTGAGGAGTTTGCATGTTCTCCCTGTGTTTGCGTCGGTTTCCTCCGGGTGCTCCGGTTTCCTCCCACACTCCAAAAACATACTGGTAGGTTAATTGGCTGCTAACAAATTGACCATAGTCTGTGTGTGTGTTAGGGAATTTAGACTGTAAACTCCAAAGGGGCAGGGACTGATGTGAGTGAGTTCTCTGTACAGCGCTGTGGAATTAGTGGCGCTATATAATAAATGATATACATGAAAAATGCTAATTTTCAGGTTTGTCACATTGAACAAAGTACAGGGTGCTGAAAACTTAAGCAAAATAAATACAAAAATAAAAGTTGAATCTATGTATAAATGTATATATATATTTATTATATATATATATATATATATATATATATATATATATATATATATATAAAAATACACTGTCTATTGTATGTATCTATACTGATCTCCTAAAATATATATACATACATAAATACACGTTCACGTCCAGTGTCCACTTGATTAGGTGTACCTGAACACCTGCTAGTTAATACATATATCTAACAAGTTAACCCGTGCATGATACTCATGCATTCTAGTCAAATCAAGCTACTTAAGGCGTTACTTCCCGACGTAAGCGCCCTCTTTTAACGTGGTTTTGTCCACATGTCACCACCTCATCATTCTTCTCCATCACCTCATCCTTCATTTTCATCGCCACATCTATCCAGATGTCTATCCAGACACAGGGATCTCTCTCAGCGGTCCTGAGTATCACACTCCTCTCACTCTGTCACCCCCGGCAACCACCAACCACTCCCCACTGTCACCCCTGGCAACCACCAACCACTCCCAACTGTCACTTCTCCTTCAAGAAATATATATATATTTTTTTTAAATCTTTCTAAACACTTTTAACAATTAACAAATTAAATTAACAAATTAAAAACATCTTAGTATACCAAATTTCAGCCCTTTCTGAATTTTTTTTTCCACACACACTAAGAATTAGAATTTAGTAGGTCAGTGTATAACTCTGCCCAGCAGGTGGTGCTGCAGCTTGGTTTTATTTTTTCCACACGCAGACAGACTAACACACGCCACTAGACATTTATATTATAGATAAGCCATTCATGTGGCAGAAACTCAATGCAGAAAAGCATGCAGACATGATCAAAATTTTCAAATGTTATATAAACCATACACCAGAATAGAGGAGAAATGTGATGTAAGTGACTCTTACTGTGGAATGATTGTTGGGATTTTTACACACAACAGTCTTTAGTGTTTACAGAGAACGGTGCTCAAAACCAAAAAGATCCAGTGATCGGCAGTTCTGTGGGTGGAAAACGCCTTGTTAATGAGAGACGTCAGAAGAGAATATCCAACCTAGTTGCAGCTGACAGGAAATTAATCTCAAGGATGAACACTTTGAAAAAAATCATCCGGGGTGATGAGAAAACAGATTGGGTTGCATTCAAATTTGTAGCAACCAACTTTTTGGGGAACAACAGAGCAGATAACTATAAAGAAGTTATGAGTAATCTACTGTTATATTATCATTAATTAGGTTGCAACATGTCCACCCTCCCAAGGCACTGCTCTGCTTTTCTGAGCATAAGTAGGGCCCAGCTACAAAGAGAAAGAGAGAGAGAGCAAAGCCGACATAGAGTGGAGTTGGAGAGTATGTAGAGAATTATTATTCCTGTATAGAGGATTATTTATAGTGTCCCTGTGAAACAGAAGGAACTTGAGGTTCCTCTGACTCTAACGTTCTATCTTTTTTGTGCAGATTTTAATAAATTTGAAGGTATGTGTATTTTATGTTGTTGTCTTCTATATGAGACACATGTTAAAAGTCTGCCAACCTCCAATGGAGGAACTTTGGGAATTTCAGGAGTAATCAGATAAGGCTCTTAAACTATTTATTTGATACAAGGACACCCACTTCCAATGATTACAGTGAACTAATTCTGTGGTAGTGTAGTTTACACCTCTTATCTTTGTTTTCTAAGTTTTAAACACCTGGCAAACAACAAGTGTATTAGAAAGGACTGCCACTCTGAATGTATAAGGGAATGATTTTATTATGTTTACACTGTATTTTATGTGATAATTATTTGTATGACTGTTTTACTTAGTAGCACCCAAATCACCTCACTTTACTTAACACTATATATTAGAGATGCTCACTGACCCCTGTGAAGTTGTTTTGGTTTTGGTTTTGGATCTGGATTAGCTTCGTGTTTTGTTTTTGGTTGTGGCAAAACCGCCCTTGTGTGTTTTGGTTTTGGTTTTGGACTTTTTAGAAAAAATCCTAAAATATGCTATAAGCACATAATTTTGCTCTTTTTTTATTGATACATTATTATTAACCTCAATAACACTAATTTCAAGTCATTTGCAGTCAATTTTGACCACCTCACAGGTCACAATATTATTTTCATACACTTTCAAACAAAGACTGCAGCGACCTGGGTGGCTGCTAAGTGACAGAGCAATGACACAAACACACTGCAGTTCCTAGCACATCTAGGACACATTGCCACACAGCAGTGGCAGAAAAGAAAAATGGGGGTCCACCCTCTCTCCCAACCCTCGCTATGTTGGATCTTAAAAAGGAATTCAAAACTTACGAGATCCGACGACGTCACAATGACGTTTTGCTTCGTTTTCAATTCCGAGGGCGTGCGGCAGTACCGAGCTGGCTCGGCTCAGTACTCGGATCCCCTAAGTTCTGGTGTGCTCGGTTCTCGAGGAACCGAGCCTGAGCATATCTACTATATATGAAAGGATCTTCAAGTAGATTCATTGCTTTGTATTTTAAAAATACTGGAATCCAATAAATTTGGACTCATATTAAAGAAGGAATCTGTTACAGTGGTTTAACTGTAAATGGCAATGTTGTATTCAGTTAGGCATGGTGTGCCCCCGGAACAGTCGCAAAGGCACTCTGTTGCGATGTAACATCTTGGATTTTCTCCTCACACTTCTATGGGGGGAAAACCGCTAAGTTAAGGTACCGCAGTGCCTGAAAATGTGCACAGCTATTTGAATACCCCCCTGTATGTCAAAACTGCACAGTAGTCACAACTTGTCCAATAATATATGTAATTATTTTTCCAATGTTACACTGTGTATTGCAGGCAACTAATCACAGCAAAATTGTAGTGAAATATATCACTTAGATTATACCTTTGTGTCCACATCAAATGTAGCAATTATGATGAGTATAAAGTAAATAGATAATAACTTTTTAACTGCTTTATGTACCAAACAAAATTTTGCACAGTGTTTTCAGGACATATAGAGGGAGATTCATTACTACGGTAATGGATGCGCATTATTTACTGTTACTAAGCTAATTTCAACGCTGAGTTTTGCTCGCAGCTCCCTGAGCCGTGAGAAATTGAATCTCCCCCATAGAGCTTTGTTTCTATAGCTTATGCTTATAGATTCCATTTTTCATTTTGTAAACACCACATCTCTGTATTTTATGATATGTTTATTTGTAATGTCCCAGAGCCTGTATCTTTTAATCACCTGTCAGTATTCAAGCATGATACATTCCACTGACTTGAGATCTAGTTCCTGTCTCCTTTGTTTGGGTATATGTGTATACACCTTTCATTCAAAGATATAGAGATAACTGACACTTGACTTTTTCTCAGACCACGCCTTCAATGGCATCTTGCCTTTCACAGATACTGTTGGCACACATTTTGTCTTATTTATACTGCAGTGGACACTGCTTCTGCCCAAAACCTTTTTTTCAAGCCTGCATCATTTTACATAGTCTGTACAATTGTGAGGTTTGTTCGCTCACTCACACCATTGTGCTTTGCCATGTAGGCTTCACCAGTTGATGCTGTATGTCATATTTTCTCAGGAATGTAGCTAAAGTCCTGCTGTCATACTATACACCATTGTCTGATCTCAAGACTTTTAATTTCAGATCCATTTGAGTCTCCATAGGATCTTGTATTCCACAATTTTGTTGACAAGTTCACTTTTGGCATTGGTGAAGTCAGGGCCGCCGAGAGGGGGGGGGAGCGGGTACAGTTTACCCGGGCCCGGCCATGCCAGGGGGCCCGGGCCGGGCCCTCGCTGCTAATTAAATTAATTTTTATTTTTTTATTATTTTTCTCTGTTGCGCTATTTTTTTTAAAACTTTTTTTATTTTTTTTTCCCGCGGGGGGGGGGGGGGGGGGTTCATGGGAGCTGGAAGAAAAAAAAATAAAAATAAAAAATACTCACGTGATCGCGCGGCGCCGTGTCCCTCCTCTCCTCCATTCACACTGACTGCTGGGCGTGACGTCATCAAGTCACGCCTGTCAGTCAGTGAGGAGCGCCGCAGCCAGCAGGAAGAAAGAAGACAGAAGAGGAGACAGAAGAGCAGAAAAGAAAAGAAAGAAGTTGACAAAAGGTAAGTAAAGAAACGGAGAGGCAAGGGGAGGAAAACAGGGAGGGACAGTACTATAAAGAAAGGGGACAGAGAAACAGAGGAGGAAAAAAAGGAGAGAGCCACAGAGTAATAAAAAAAAAAGTGGGAGAGAGGAACAGAGGAGGAAAAAAAGGAGAGAGCCACAGGGGAATAAAAAAAAATTGGGGAGAGAGGAACAGAGGAGGGAAAAAAAGTGGGAGAGAGGAACAGAGGAGGAAAAAAAAGTGGGAGAGAGGAACAGAGGAGGAAAAAAAAGTGGGAGAGAGGAACAGAGGAGGAAAAAAAGGAGAGAGCCACAGGGGAATAAAAAAAAATTGGGGAGAGAGGAACAGAGGAGGGAAAAAAAGTGGGAGAGAGGAACAGAGGAGGAAAAAAAAGTGGGAGAGAGGAACAGAGGAGGAAAAAAAGGAGAGAGCCACAGGGGAATAAAAAAAAAATTGGGGAGAGAGGAACAGAGGAGGGAAAAAAAGTGGGAGAGAGGAACAGAGGAGGAAAAAAAAGTGGGAGAGAGGAACAGAGGAGGAAAAAAAAGTGGGAGAGAGGAACAGAGGAGGAAAAGAAGGAGAGAGCCACAGGGGAATAAAAAAAAATTGGGGAGAGAGGAACAGAGGAGGGAAAAAAAGTGGGAGAGAGGAGCAGAGGAGGAAAAAAAAGTGGGAGAGAGGAACAGAGGAGGAAAAAAAGGAGAGAGCCACAGGGGAATAAAAAAAAATTGGGGAGAGAGGAACAGAGGAGGGAAAAAAAGTGGGAGAGAGGAACAGAGGAGGAAAAAAAGGAGAGAGCCACAGAGGAATAAAAAAAAATTGGGGAGAGAGGAACAGAGGAGGGAAAAAAAGTGGGAGAGAGGAACAGAGGAGGGAAAAAAAGTGGGAGAGAGGAACAGAGGAGGAAAAAAAAGTGGGAGAGAGGAACAGAGGAGGAAAAAAAAGTGGGAGAGAGGAACAGAGGAGGAAAAAAGTGGGAGAGAGGAACAGAGGAATAAAAAAAGTGGGAGAGAGGCACAAAGTAAAAAAGAAGGGGGAAAAGCAGCATGGAGGTCGCAGTGTGAGCATAAGGGGGTACAGTGTAGTTGTGATGAAGGGGCACAGTATTGTGTGTGTGATGGCACAGGGGGCTTGTTGCAATGTAGTGTGTGTGAGGTAGGTGGCGGCTAATTAATGGGCGCTATTTTGTTTGTAGGGTGATGGTGAGGCAATTTAATAGTAGGGACTATTAATTTAAGATGGGGTGGTTTGGGGTCTATTGAATCTTGGGGTGAGTTTAGGGAGAATGAGGTCTATTTATTAAATGTGACTATGAATTATTTAATGGCAGTGATGGTTGCGGGAAATAGGTATTGCTGGGGCTGTTTGCAGGAAGTGAAATAGGTTTATTTATTAAATGTAAATAGTATTATTTTAATGTTGGGGCTGGAGGAAGGCCTAATTATTAATCGTGGGTGCTATTGATTTAACGCCGGGGCTGGCTGTAATTTTCTAAATGTAGCCATTTTTTTTTCAAAATAGGTCCTTCAACATTTCTGGATCCGGACAAGCCACAACTAAAGAAAGCAGCAGCCACAGGTGGAGAAAGTGAGAAGAACAGGTAGGAGAGAGCAGCACAGTGTGTGAAATGTTGTGATTCTAGTAGGGACAATACCAATTTTTGGTGAATGTTGTGCCCAATGTAAGGTGTAGGCCAAGACTGAACTGTTTGTGTACACACTGCATTGTTTGTATACTACACTGTGGTGGTAGATGTCCTGAAAGTCAGGAGTGCTTGAACATATGTGACGCTCCGGCGAATTGAGAGCCTAGTGGTTTTTATGTTAGCCACACCCCAATGGCACGTTTGCCACGCCCCAAAATGCATGACCACACCTCCCAAAATTTTTGCACCGCCGTTTGGCTAGCTACGCCCCTGAATGCATGACCATACATCTAAATTTTTTTGCGCCGCCGTAAGGCGGCGCAAAAAAATTTTGGGGCTTATTTGACTATGAGGGGGGCCCCATGAATTTGTTGTACCCGGGCCCTGAATTCTTCTTGGCAGCCCTGGGTGAAGTATATGTCTGTCATCCTTGTGGTGTCATCAATGAGTGTCATCAGGGCCACCTTAACAACATTATGGGCCCCTGGGCAAAGCAGTGCACCGGGGCCCCTATATATATATATATATATATATATATATATATATATAAATGTAAAAACAAAAACAAAAAAAGGTGATGTGTGTGTAAAAAAAAAAAAGTGAATATATATATATATATATATATATATATATATATATATATATTTTATATATATATATATATATATATATATATATATATATATATCACTTTTTTTTCAAATCCCCCTTAACTTACCTTTTAATCGTCTTGTTCTCCAATGCGATCCTCTTTTCTTTTCTCCGATTCACTGCTGCTGCCTGCTGATTATAATTCTTCTCGCGCTGGGGACTTCTCCGTCGTGCTGCACTTCACAATGGATGTCGGGCGTGATGATGTCACGACCGACATTCACTGCGAGCGCCGCACGGAAGTGGAGATCAGGCAGGGACCGGATCGCCAGCTGACGTGGCCGCAAGGTAAGTATTTACTTTTTCCCAGGATTTTTTTTTTTTTTCATTATTAAGGGCCTTACACAGGCCTTACACAGGCACGCGATGCCCCCCAGCCATCCGTACACAGAAACTGGGCAAACCCTGCATGTAGCGCTGCCTCGGACGGGCCCCCTTGCCTAAAGGGTCCCCGGGCACCTGCCCATTGTGCCCAATGGAAGAGACGGCCCTGAGTGTCACAAAACATTTGTAGCCACTAATCGATTCCACCTCCATTGGACCACACACGTCTATGTGCACTAGAGCTAGCGGTACTTCAGCGGGACTCCGGAAAAGGGACATCGACTTTGCTTACCCTTTATGCAGCTGTCATATGCTGGTCTCTCAAGATTGCTCACAGTGATCCCTGCCAACGAAATAGACATCAACACAGAGGGAGAGAGAGAAGGGTACACCTCATAGTTGCCTACTCTCCCGGATTGTCCGGGAGACTCCCGAATTTTTGGGAGGTCTCCCGGACTCCCGAGAGAGCAGGCAAAAATCCCGGATCCAGCTGTCGCCGTTCTTTAAGATGGTGGCATGTAGCCCCGCCCCCTGCTGCGATTGGCTAAGATTGACAGGACGGAGCCTGCCGGCACCCTCGACGGACCCCCTCCCAGAAAGCTGCCTCCAAAAGTAGGCAAGTATGGTACACATGCAAAATTGGATAAAGAGACAACACAAACAGAGATAGAGGAAGCTGATAGAGACAGACACACTAGGGGGTGGGAGGAGCAAGAAACACAGCAGACACAAACATGGGGGGAGACAGGAGTCAGAACTGAGCTGGTGAATAATTGTAAATGAAGACAATCAGCTGCTCCTCTGAGTAGAAGATCTGTTCTGTTTAATAGCACATATGAATCATAATATGGAGGGAGGGGGAATCCCCTCCCTTTTCAAAATATCCCTATATATCCTTCTACCTCTATTTACCCACCCCCCTCATTTGGTTTATTCCCATCTGGTTTTGTTTATTCTCCTCTCTGTCCCTCGCTCTCTATTCTTAAATTGTTTGCTGATATGTTATTACAGAGTGGTGTCTCTTTCTTTGAATAAATGTATTGTTTTAACTCATTACTGAAATTAAAGCCAATGTGCTGCCTTTTTGAAGGCTAGAGTGCAACACCTGTGGCCCTTGCAGTGTATCAAGTTGCCTATCACTAACATATACTGTCAGTAACCATTTAAGTATAGACAAGGGCTGGCTGGTAGACTTTAGCCCGGGGGGGCAAGCACACAGAACTGGCCCATAAGCGCGGCCCATCCTTAAAGGGTGGTTTTCGGTACAATATATATTTATCAATATAAAAAGAGGCTATTTTAGTGTTACTTAACCCGGCGATACTTTATTATAAATGATAAATCTTAAATAATGAAAACAAATAATGCAGCAAAATACAAAGCTCACTTTATATTTCAATTTATTTTATATGTTCGTTCTTCCTACAGCACTTTATTTATTTATTTATTTTTTTACACATACCTGGCTGATTATAATGGGTATAAATCATATACAAATAGATTATATAATAATGTTCTATTACAGTACTGAACATAGGGGCTGATTTATCAAAATGCAAGAAGCCCTTTTGCTTTAAAAACCTGGGGGTATGATTGGAAGCCTCCCTCCAAAAAACAAAATACACAGGGAGATTTTTTGACACTTGGGAGAGCTTTGTTGGCACTTTGTCAGTCCCGCTGAGAGAACAAATATAAAAATGTTTTCAACACACCCTTTGGTACTAAAATATTCATGCAAGACCCACCTATCTTTTCTGAACTAGGGGAGTGCTTGTGTTGCTACAGGCTTTTGTATCTTATGTGTGATATCATATATATTATAGTTCACTTCAGAAACTCACAGACAATGGCTTTCCTCATACTATGTGTCGTGGTTTGTGATTATTATGTATAAACATATCTTTGTTCTAATTTATTTACTGATGTGTACATGTTTGACATTCTTCAATAAAGAAATTTGAAAAAAAGAAATAAAAACCTAGGGGTATATTTACTAAACTGCAGGTTTGAAAAAGTGGAGATGTTGCCTTTAACAACCAATCAGATTCTAGCTGTCATTTTGTAGAATTTACTAAATAAATGATAACTAGTATCTGACTGGTTGCTATAGGCGGCATCTCCACTTTTTCAAATCCGCAGTTTAGTAAATATACCCACTGATGTTTTTGTCAGCAAAAGGGCTTATTTTTTGCTTAGCACTATATACTGATAGGATTATTATTTGTTTTAGGGTTAACCTAAAACATATAATATGAGGAGGGTGCTACTGGGAGGAGGAGCAGAGCACTAGGTGTCAATGTGACACCCTGGCCCAGAGCTGGATTAAGGCTCTGGGGGGGCCTGGAGTACTTTAGCCAGGGGCGCCCTTTATGATGTAACATGGTTATCATTTTAGACAAATACACAGGCAATACTGTGTGCACTACTGTTAAGTGCATGCAGCTCTGCCTTCACGGGTAGTATAGTGTGAAGCAAGACATACCTCCCAACTGTCCTTCCAGTCAGACCAAATTCTGACTAATTGAGAGAGTCATCCAAATTCGGGATTGCCCCACCAGATTCAGGACAGTTGGCTGTCTTGCTCTCTCCTACCTGTTCTTGTCACTTTCACCACCTGTGGCTGCTGGTGTCTTTAGATTAGTTGCTGCTTGTCTGGATCCTGGAATGTTGGGGGCCCTATTAGAAAAAAATGGGTACATGAAATGTAGAAAACTCCAACCTGCCCCGATGTTAAATCAAAATAGCACCCACATTTTATAATTAGGCCTCCCTCCAGCCACAACATTAAAATAATAGTATTCACATTTGATGAATAGATCTATTTCCCTCCAACTAGCCCCAACATTAAATTAATAGCATACACATTTAATAAATAGACCTATTTCCCTCCCTCCAAACAGTAATAGTTTAAATAGCAACTACGTTTAACAAATATAACTATGTCCCGCAACACTCCCAGGCATTCAATAATTCATAATTACATTTAATAAATAGACCTCAACTCATAGGCCCCACCATCACCCCACAAATAAAAGAGCACCCAATAATTAGCCCCCACCTGCACTCCTCGATTCAATTAATAGCCTACCTCCCACATTATGTTAAGACCCCCCTCCCTCACACACACACACACACATACACTGCATCCATATACTGGTCCCCTCTCACACACACATACATTCATATACTGGCCCCCTAACATACACACATTAATTTAGCATAATGACACAAACACACACTATATTAATATACTACTACTCCCGCCCCAAAAGCCAATCCCCCCCGGCACTCACCTGGTTCACCAGCGCGTGCTCTGCAGTTCTTCATCTCTTCACACATGGGACGGCACCTATCAAGTGGTGCGCGTCCCATGTAAGACTAATAGAGGTCAAATAGTTGAAGGGAGGGAGATCCGCGCCGTGGCCAATTGGAGAAGGTGGCTGGCCCGAGGGAGGGGCCAGCCACTAAGTACAGACCACAGGGACTGGACCGAAATCAGCTTTTTTGGCCCGGCCTGCGGGGCATGTGCCCCCTGCCCCCAGTCCAGCCCGCCCCTGAGTATAGGGTAGTAGTCATTGCTGTCAGTGTTATGTGAAACAGAGACTGACTTTAAATAAAAAGCATTGGCAGCTACCCAAAAGCTGGGACTGCCTGTTTATTGGCATAATTTACAGCTCACCCAAAAAGCAAGGACTGCCATCTATTAGCACCACTGATAGTGTACTCAAAAGTAGGGATTGCCTTCTATTACTTTTATCTTAGGGAAGGGCCCACGATGCCTATGCACCCCCTTGGAATTCTTCTTGATTATGTGAAGCCCAGATCGGGGTGTGCCTGTGCAGGCTCCAATCCCACGGATACTCAGAAGATGCCCTACCTCTGCTCTTCTGTGCAGGCACATTTGCAGTGAACTCAAAATCAGAGCTTCACTGTGCATGCTTGGCCCCTGAGTATGTTCAGAGGAGTCTTAGGAGGTTGGTCCGGCATTGCAGAGCCCCCTTCACCTCAGGGTCCTCTCCCTGCAGTGCCAGTAGTTTTACCGCTGCCACCAATCTCACTATTAAATATGCTTTTCATATGTTTATTATATAGTGATCATGTATTTTTGTTTTTTAATATTATTGTGTATATAACACTTATATAATATAGACATAATATAAACATGTTATTTTTCAGGCTCGCTTTAAATATGCTTGGAAAGAACACTCACTTTCCTACGTGGGGATACACATTCCAGCCAACATTTCTGACGTGTTTGACATTAATTATCCACCATTGATTGCCCAACTTACCAGGTTATCAACCACTTGGATAGGCTATGAGGCTGGGTAGAGTGGCTGCGTTCAAAATGATGTTGCTCCCTAAACTCATGTATGTTTTAGAACAATCCCATACCTGCTCCCAAAGAAGTTTATAGACGCGCTCCCTTATGCTTAAATACTTCTGGAGGAGTAAACCCTCCGTCTATCCTTTACCCGTATGGTTCTGCCCAGAAGACAAGGTGGGCTTGCCCTATCTAACCTAGTAAAATATCAAGAGGCATGTATTGTATCTCAGATCCGTGATTGGGCTCTTCCAGCTCATCACAATCCCTGGGTTGACCTTGAACGTGTGCTTCACCCTTCATTTCCCATAGCTGAACTGATTTGGCTCCCTGATTTCCTGAGACCTTATCCCTCCCAGCCCCCCTCCGCCATTTGGGATGCACTTAAGGTTTGGGATAGGACGGTAGGATCCTCCTTAGATTTTGTACTCTAAACCAGTAACATCTCTGTCTCCAGTGTTTCTGCACTTATCCTCTGACCTTGACCTCTCTGGCTGGATCTCCAAGAGCTTTTGCACTTTTGTGCACTTATTTGGCACTGAGGGTCTCTGCTCCTTTGCGCAGCTACAGGATAGCTTTGGCCTTCCCTCTAAAGACTTCTACAAGTACCTAATGTTGCAATATTGGATCACTGACCTTCTCTGCCGGACCTGCCCGTTGAACCTACCTCCACCCCTCCTTTATTCTAAACTGACTAGAGGCAACAATAAAGGATGCATTACATTCTGGTACACCTACCTCACCATTCTCCCTGTTACAACTAAACATACCTCTCAAACAAAGTGGGAATCCGATCTGGTTATATTTCTCTCCCCTACTCAATGGGATTATATGTATGATAATGTATCTAAAATATCTAAATGCACTAATCACCTAGAAATGTTTATGAGGCTTTATATAGGACCTACCTAAACCTGTCCCGCCTACATAAGATATGGCCCTCTCACTCTCAGCTTTACTGGCGCAGATGCGGGGCAGTCGGAAATATCCTTCATGTGTTCTGGTTCTGATCGGTAATCCAGCCGATTTGGGTACATGTTTTTTGACTAGCAGAAAAGTCACGAAAGTGCAAATGACCCCAACTCCACTCATTGCCCTCCTCCAACTATTCCCCGAACAACTACCAAAATATCATAGATTGTGGGGCCATATCCTTATCGCCGCAAGAGCAGCCATTGCACAACAGTAGAAGCAACCCTCTCCTCCCTCCATTTACAAAATTGTGGCTAAAATTCACTTCTGTTATGAGATGGAGACACACGAGGTTCCTTATTCTATGGCACCATCCTCACCCATAGTCAAGTGGATCTCCTGTCAGGTGTTCATCATTGAAGGTGAGGGTTCTAAGATGTTGTGCCCACCAGACTTGTCGACCACTGTTACTCTTGACCCTCTTGATCAGCCTTTCCAAGCTCCCCAATGAGATATGCAATAGTTTATTTATCTGCTTGAAGTATGCCTTGTATATTAACCCTCATACACTAATGCCACTTCATATATATTGATTGTATGTATCTTGTGTTTTTTCTGCTTCCCGCTATGTACTCCTCCCCATTCCCTCCCCATTCCCTTCCTTTTTCCTGTATCCTTCTCCCTTACCATTTAAATACCCCAGTAAAAATAATTCTGTAAAATAAAAATAAACATTATATTTTTACACTATTTGTTATTGAAATCATATATTATCACAATAATATTTTTTTAATACACAACTGTATTAAGGGATTAGGAATAATGTGTGTGTACATATATATATATATAGATAGATATATATTTATATAGATATATATACATATATATAGGACAAAGTGAAAATTTAGCAGTGGTGGTATGGAAAATGTAATGGGAATGTAAGTGATAGGAGGAGTGGCAGTATGGCTCATCACCATTTTATTCACCCCCTCTTTGACCACTGTATATATATATATATATATATATATATATATATATATATATATATATACATATACATATATCTATCTACCTATCTATATATATATACACATATATATATCTATATATATGTGTATATGTATATGTATCTATAATATAAAGGCCTAGTGGCGTGTGTTAGTCTGTGTGTGAAAAAAACAAAACAAGCTGCAGCGCCAACTGCTGGGCGGAGTTATACACTGACCTACTAAATTCTTAGCATTATCTAATATATAAAAGTAAAAGCCTAGCGGCGTGTGTTAGTGTGTGTGTGTGTGTGAAAAAAACTATTTTCTCAGAAAGGGCTCATCCAATTGACCTGAAATTTGGTATACTGACATTATTTGACAAAAAAATTAGAATAGTGAAGTCAGTTAACTTCCATCATCCCCCTTTCCCCCCGTGGGAGGGGTAGTAAAGGCTAAATTTACGAGTTGGGGGCTCAAACTCATTTTCGTGAGGTAATTTTACCTTATGAACACACATTAAAAAGGGCGCTTGCGTCGGGAAGTAACGCTCTTCCCCTGAGGAGGCCTGGGCTAGGCCCAAATGCATGACAAGAACCTTTTTAAGACCTTAAGTAGCTTGTTTTGACTAGAATGCATGAGTATCATGCACGGGTTAACTTGTATATATATATATATATATATATATATATATGCTTGCAGAACAGGAGAACTCAATAGGTCACAATAGCATGCTTCTATCTTGCTCTGCTGAATAGGACCAGACAGACTGAATTCTCTTCCACTTCAACGGGCCTGTTTCTAGGGGAGGCAGGCTAGAATACAAAATGGGTTGGTTAGGGGGCAACTTGTCATTTTTTTTTACCTATATTTGGCTGTGATGGCATTTCCCCATCCCCATATCTGCTTGTCTGCAGCCCCAATTTAATCATTTTAGTTTCTCTCCCTTTGGATATTCCATCCTGCAGATTTTGTCTCACCTGTCTGTCAGTATACCGCAGGAGTGTGGTATTCAAAAAAATGACTTTCATATTCCCTCATCTTTTGTATATATGTATATTGTATTCCTGCTTTCATAGTGCAACTTTGACTTTCAGTTAACTGAATTATAGTGCTCCCTTCCTGGATTATCTCACTTCTGAAAATAAGTGGCTTCCCTATGTGCTTTAGTAACTCACTATAGTACTAAAATGCAATTTAATATAAAACCCTATGGCAACTAAAATGACCACATCACATCATGCCCAACTGACTCTGCTTGAGGCTGGCTATTACAAACAAAAGTTTTAACTAGTGGTGACACATCGGGAGGTGTTAATGGCAGCAGCATTTTTACCTTGCTCTTCTGGAAAACTACATGACAAGCAGTACAGTGTCCAAAGACAAAGGCTTTCTGAACTGCAGCTGTCTCTGGAATGTCACTAATTCACTTGCATTGTGAATGTTAGCTGGGGATGAAAGCAGAGTGTGGGCTGGTTGGAGCTGACACACTCCCAGTTCCCACAATTGAGGGCGATGACTGTTGTTGGACAAGAAAAGCAAAAAAAAGCAAACCACAGGAAGCTCTCCCCCTTTTGTCCAATTATAGTCAAGATAAATCACCAACCTCTTGTGTTACCACTTTGAAAGAGGTTCATGATGTTATTATTATCCTTATATGGTTACAATTACAATATATAATGCAGTGATATACAGATACCTCCACATACTGAGATACTGCATTGATTTATTATTCTGCTTATCAGAAACCATTCTTCTTATCTGTATGTACTTATGTAGTATGTCATTTTGTTGTATGTTCAAACCCCCCATGTACGGCACTGCGGAAGCCTTGAGGCACCTTATAAATAAGACATAATAATAAATTGTCTGATATAATAACCTAAGTACAGTGTTTAAGTGGTTAAGGTTTGGTGAAGTTTAAAAATGTTGTCATTCGACTAATTGTTTGTGAAAGTCCTTGAGGGCTTAGATAAATGAAATGGAAGGATGATGTAGGTGTCACATTTACATTCCTTAAGGTTCATATGAGATGATTTTGACTCTTTAATAAAAGTAGGGTTGAGTGACTCACCCACCACTGATGGCACGGTCCATCAATGTTTCACAACAAAAATGATCATGTTCCTGTGCACTGTTTTGTATGAAATCCATACAATAGAAGCTTAGACGTTAGTTCCTACTGCAGCTGTTTCCCCCCCCCCCCCCCGAATACCTTCTCCAGTGAAGCTTCAAATGATGCCATGTGTGCCCCGAGTATAGCTCCAGTCTAGGCTTCAGGGAATGAGTCATCTTGAACGTACAGCCGGATCCGGAAGAACAGGATGCAAAATCATGTTTTTTAGTAAAAAATTATTGTAAAGGAAATAATAGCTAAAAAAAACAAGTTTCTCCTTGTATGTATGGCAATATGGAAAAACAACACGTTTAACTATAAAATTGGACAAAGTAGCTTTGGTAGATTTGGCATCAACAACTCAATCAAAATCTGCACTAAGAACCTCTTGTTTATTCCAGAATTCAGATTATATAGCAATATTGTACGCTTTACAATACATATATGTTTTCAGACGTATTTAGTATTGTTTTAGTATGTTAAGTAGCACCTACACTTTGTATGTTTTATATTTAGTCATCATAGCTCCTTTTCTTTACATCTGATAAATAAGGTTTAGTGGGCCAAATCCCTCTGTCTTTGTATATTTTGACCCAGCACACAATCCATTAATCGAGAGATGTTTTAATTTAGATCAGCATATAACATGGTTTGTAGTTGACAACAGCAATGTGCCCTGTTACAGAAATAAACTGTTAGTGTAGGTACCTCTGTGACTGAGGTCACCTTGTCGTGGTAGATGGGAATCCACCGTATGATCAAAATGTGCGCTTAGCATGTCATGTTTATTACCATAACATATTACACAGCAATTTTGCAGATTTTACTATAATATATTTTCAGTTGGGATCAGCATGCTTTTAGTGCTTACAGTGTGCATTCACGCTTTGGTTTGTATGTTGGATACTCCGTCCAACTACTTCAAGATGCAGACCTACTCTCCACTCTCAGGAAATGCTTCTGCAAACTAGAAGTGCACCTGGATGTGCGGAAAAGTTTCCAGAGGTGCAAAAGTGTAATAGTCACATCAAAGTCCACCCTCAAAACCCTTTAATGCTACCAATTTCAATCAGATTCCAGTTTTTCTACTAAATACTGCTCAGCATAGCATAATTTATGGTTTAAGTGATGGAGAGGGAACAGAGGGGATTTCTTTATTACATGCGGAAATTTTGCGTGTGAAGCTTCTTATTACATTGCTTGGAGGGCACCCACCTATGTGTTTCTTATTCAAATTGCAACCTAGAGGCGAAAAGCAGGTCCCACTAAAGTCTAGGACAAGAACCACAGACCTTGAGCACTATACTGCTGCAAAATTCAGTCACTTTGCAGACTCCCTAAAAATACTGAAATAATCCCTCTTTATCTCTTCCAATAATTTGAAGCTGCAAAAGGAGATCTTTCTGCCTTGCCAAACTAGAAGCACCAGTGCACCTACTCTGTACTTTCCTTGGCCAACCTCCTCTTCTCAATAGGCTCACAACAGCCCAAATCTGGTTTCAAACTGCTTAGAGGATATTTGTGATTTGTAAATTCCATTCCAGTGATTCTAAAAGTAGAAGTAGGAAGTTGGTTCTTTTTTTTACTGTCTGATCAGTAAATTTACTGACTGTACCCTTTACAGCACTGACTTAGTCCATCATGTTTTCCAGGGGCCAGAATATTCTGCAGGACATATAGATTTTGTATAAATCTTTAGACCTCAGCTGTCACAATAATATATCTATAATATAAATGCTTAGTGGCGTGTGTTTGTCTGTGTGTGTGGAAAAAATAAAACCAAGCTGCAGTGCCACCTGCTGGGCGGAGTTATACACTGACCTACTAAATTCTTAGTGTGTGTGGGGAAAAAAATTCAGAAAGGGCTGAAATTTGGTATACTAAAATGTTTTTAATTTGTTAATTTAATTTGTTAATTGTTAAAAGTGTTTATAAAGATTTTAAAAAAATATATATATATTTCTTGAAGGAGAAGTGACAGTTGGGAGTGGTTGGTGGTTGCCGGGGGTGACAGTGGGGAGTGGTTGGTGGTTGCCGGGGGTGACAGAGTGAGAGGAGTGTGATACTCAGGACCGCTGAAAGAGATCCCTGTGTCTGGATAGACATCTGGATAGATGTGGCGATGAAAATGAAGGATGAGGTGATGGAGAAGAATGATGAGGTGGTGACATGTGGACAAAACCACATTAAAAAAGGTCGCTTACGTCGGGAAGTAACGCTTTTCCCCTGATGAGGCCTGGGCTATGGCCCAAATGCATGACAAGAACCTTTTTAACACCTTAAGTAGCTTGATTTGACTACAATGTATGAGTATCATGCACGGGTTAACTTGTATATATATATAAGCCTAGCGGCGTGTGTTAGTCTGTGTGTGGAAAAACAAAACAAGCTGCAGCGCCACCTGCTGGGCCGAGTTATACTCTGACCTGGCTCAAACTCATTTTCGTGAGGTAATTTTACCTCATGAACACACATGTGTAGCGGCGTGTGTTAATGTGTGTGTGTGGAAAAAACTATTTTCTCAGAAAGGACTCATCCAATTGACCTGAAATTTGGTATACTGACATTATTTGACAAAAAAATTAGAATAGTGAAGTCAGTTAACGTCCATCATCCCCCCTTCCCCCGTGGGAGCGGTAGTAAAGGCTAAATTTACGAGTTGAGGGCTCAAACTAATTTTTGTGAGGTAATTTTACCTCATGAACACACATGTGTAGCGGCGTGTGTTAGTGTGTGTGTGTGTGTGTGTGTGTGTGGAAAAAACTATTTTCTCAGAAAGGGCTCATCCAATTGACCTGAAATTTGGCATACTGACATTATTTGACAAAAAAATTAGAATAGTGAAGTCAGTTAACTTCCATCATCCCCCCTTCCACCCGTGGGAGGGGTAGTAATGGCTAAATTTACAAGTTGAGGGGTCAAACTCATTTTCGTGAGGTAGTTTTACCTCATGAACACACATTAAAAAGGGCGCTTGCGTCGGGAAGTAACGCTCTTCCCCTGAGGAGGCCTGGGCTAGGCCCAAATGCATGACAAGAACCTTTTTAAGATCTTAAGTAGCTTGATTTGACTAGAATGCATGAGTATCATGCACGGGTTAACTTGTAATATATAAAGTTTGAAGAAGAGAAGGGAAGGTAGCTGCCTAGATGGGAGGCCAAGCATTCTAAAAATGCACCACTCTATTGTAAGGTTCATGATCACAAATTCATTCTAATGTATAATTGTGTTGGTAAGGATTTGTTGCTTTTTGTGCTCCAGCTTTTATAGCAGGAGTCCAGTTCAATTGTTTGACCTTATTTATTTAATATCATTTATCTATATAGCTTCAACATATTATACAGATCTTTAAAGAGAATGTTTACTCATTCCATATGTCTCAACCATCCCGATTTAGATGGGACAGTCCCGATTTAAGGGTTCTGTCCTGCCATCCTGATCGGAACAGCTTTATCTTGTGGGTGGGAAATTTGTGAAGTACGTCTTATTTGGAAGGTATGTCTCATTCACTGTTGCTCTGGTATCAGGTGCCACACACATTGATGAGCATGGCAATTAAAGTGTTTGGAGGAGAATGGAGGAATGTAAGGGCAGTCTAGCACTTCAAAAGTGCTAGGTATGCCCCTGTGAGTGAGGTCAGGCCCCATTGTGATACGACCATACCCACATGGTGACATGGCTGTGTCCCTTGTCCCAATACAGAATTCCCAAATGTTGGGAGGTATGCATTGCTCAGTGGAGTTTGCAATCTAAAATAAACATAAACACTAAAATTAACCCATTAGTATGTTTTTGGAATTTAGGAAGAAACTGGTGGCATTGTAACAGCATTGGGGCTATGAATTCCATTCCAACAAAGGTGGAAAAGAGCCATCTGTGTGTATTTTGGGTGTTTGTATGGTTTCTTCCAGAGGTGCTCCAGTTTCCTGCCACAATCCATACACGGTTAGTGTTTGTATAGTACGACGTTAAGACTGTGAGTTCCACTGGAGACTAATGTTAAAGTTTAAACACTTCTGAGTTTAAATCTTGCCAGGATACTTTCTGAATGGAGTTTAAAAATGTTCCTCACATGTGGGTTTACTTTCCAAAAACAAATTGGTTCTGCCTAAACTATCCTTGGTGTGTGTTTAGAGCCACTGTTGAATAATATTCTCTCACAAATTAATAATAAGAAGAATTGCATGTCATATTCATGCTGACCATCCCATGATGAATAGATGGTTATTACAGAATTGGTTTTGAAATTCAAATAATACAGAACAAGTTAATGGAATTGGGCCAAGAAAAAAGCAGTTGGAGGAAACTGAAGTATTGAAGCAGTTTATACTGATCGTGTCACAGCCTTCTCCCACTGACCCCCGGTGGATCCCCGATCTCACTTACCTGTCTTCCAACCATGCCTTGGTTATACATCTCCTTGGATTTTATTACGGACCTTCCGCCTAGTAAAAACTTTAACATGGTCTGGTTAGTCGTAGATCAATTTTCTAAAATGGCCCACCTTCCTTCTGCTGCTCAGCTGGCCCAGCTATTTGTTAAAGAAATCTTTCGGCTATTATGGTTGCTCCTTGGAGATTGTGTCAGATCGTAGGTTCAATTTATGTCCAGATTTTGGAGGTCTCTATGTAAACTTCTCAACATTCAACTCAACTTCCCCTCTGCTTACCACAATCAAATGGAAAGACGAAGCGAGTAAATCAAGACCTAGAGACTTTCATCCGCACCTACGCATCAGCCTCTCAAGACAACTGGTCCAATCTCCTGGCGTGGGCGGAATTCGCTCATAATAACCTCTCTCACAAGTCCACCTCCTCTACGCCATTCTCCATTGTGCATGGGCAACACCCCAACCTTCCCAGATTTTCACTCCTTGAAGATGTCTGCTGTTGACGGCCTTCATTGGAACTTCGTCTCCATTTGGTCTTGGACCCTCAAGTGTCTTAGGAAGTCTTTTTCTCGTTATAAATGCTTTTCTGATAAGAGATGTCGGGCAGCTCCTCCACTGAAGGTTGGCGAGAAGGTATGGCTCTCCACAAGTAATATTCGCCTGAGAGTGCCATGTATGAAGATTTATCGATCCTTTTAAAATTCTTCAGGTTATTAGTCCTGTATCAGTTAAATTAAAACTTCCCGCCTCTCTCCGCATCGCCAACACATTTCATGTCTCATTATCAAACGCTTCTCCTCCAACAAGGATTCCCCTCCTACGCTCCTCACTGCAGATGGTGAGGAATTTGAGCTTAGTCAAATTTTAGATTTACGAAGTTTCCCACTGCAGACTCAAATACCTGTGGATTGGAACGGCTTTAACCCTTTAGGAACGTGCCTGGATCGATTCTTCTGATGTCCATACTTCTGTCCTGGTGAAACAATTTCATTCCAAATTCCCCCAAGAAACCTGGTCTTAGATGTTCAGTGCCCACCTTTAAAAGGGAAAGTACTGTCAAGGCCCACTCCCGCTGACCCCCGGCGAATCCCCGATCTCACTTACCTGCATTCCGTGCCTCTCCTGGACATACGCCACAATCTTATTTTCTGTGCCATCTTGCTGTGTCTGTGCATGCGCGGACCCTGCGTCTGTCAGTACTTTCATTCATTCAGGTGCTCCCTGTGGACCAATCAGTTCCCTTCACTGACTATTTAAAGCCCCTCCTACACTCCTAAGGTTCCAGATCGTCAAGTCTTGTTCCTTGATCAGACCTGCACCCGTTGGCTCCTGTTTGTATACCTGCAGTTCATCGCTGTTCTCACCGCTGTTGCAGAACATCTCCATCTGCTAAATCCACAGCCTCCTGGACGCACCTGTTCTAAACCTACAGTTCATCGCTGTAATCACTGCTGTTGTAGAGCAGCTCTATCTGCTAAATTCACAGCCTCTTGGATGCACACCTATCCTATACCTACAGTTCATAGTTGTTCTCAAGGCTGTTGTAGAACATCTCCATCTGCTAAATCCACAGCCTCCTAGATACACACCCATTCTAATACCTGCTGATCATCGCTGTGCTCACCGCTGTTGCAGAGTATCTCCATCTGTTAAATCCACAGCCTTCTAGGCGCACACATGTTCTAATACCTGCTGATCATCGCTGTTGCAGAGCATCCCTTTCTGCTATATCCAGTATGCACGAATACTCTTCTGACCCTGCTAAGTGACAATCAGTAGGTTGGTGGTGGATTCAGAAACAAAGGTATGAAATATGTGGTTACACAGCCCACACCCAGGGCTGCCACCAGAAATTACGGGGCCTGCTACAAATGTAACAGGCAGGGCCTCCCTCCTTCCTTCTCTCACCCCACCCTCATTTTTATACTATTCTCTATCCAATATTTGCCCCCCCATCCCCGGTTCCATCTAACCCCTAAGTATAAGTACAGTCATGGCCAAAAGTTTTGAAAATGACACAAGTATTGGTTTTCACAAAGTTTGCTGCTTCATTGTTTTTAGACCTTTTTTGTCAGATGTTGCTATGGTATACTGAAGTAAAATTACAAACATTTCATAAGTTTCAAAGGTTTTTATTGACAATTACATTAAGTTTATGCAAAGAGTCAATATTTGCAGTGCTAACCCTCCTTTTTGAAGAGCTCTGCAATTTGCCCTGGCATGCTGTCAATCCACTTCTGGGCCACATACTGACTGAAGGCCGCCCATTCTTCCCTAATCAATGCTTGGAGTTTGTCAGAATTTGTGGGGCTTTAATTGTCCACCCGCCTCTTGAGGATTGACCACAAGTTCTCAATGGGATTAAGGTCTGGGGAGTATCCCCCATGGACCCAAAATTTCAATATTTTGATCCCCGAGCCACTTAGTTATCACTTTTGCCTTATGGCATGGTGCTCCATCATGCTGGAAAACACATTGTTCGTCACCAAACTGTTCTTGGATGGTTGGGAGCAGTTGCTCTTGCAGGATGTTTTGGTGGCATTCTTTATTCATGGCTGTGTTCTTAGGCAAAATTGTGAGTGAGTGCACTACTCCCTTGATTGAGAAGCAACCCTACACATGACTGGTCTCAGGATGCTTTACTGTTGGCATGTCACAGGACTTTAGTGCTCACCTTTCCTTTTCCGGACAAGCGTTTTTCCAGATGCCCCATACAATCTGAAAGGGAATTCAGTCCTCAGCAGTCCAATCCCTGTACCTTTTGCAGAATATCAGTCTGTCCCTGATGTTTTTCCTGGAGAGTAGTGTCCTCTTTGCTGGCCTTCTTGACACCAGGCCATCCTCCAAAAGTCTTCGCATCACTGTGCGTGCAGATGCACTCACAACTGCCTGCTGCCATTCCTGAGCAAGCTCTGCGGTAGTGGTGCCCTGATCCCACAGCCGAATCAACTTTAAGAGACGGTCCTGGAGCTTGCTGAACGTTCTTGGGCGCCCTGAATCCTTCTTCACAACTATTGAACCTCTCTCCTTGAAGTTCTTTATGATCCGATAAATGGTTGATTTAGGTGCAATCTTACTAGCAGCAATATCCTTGCCTATGAATCCTTTTTTGTGCAAAGCAATGATGACTGCATGTGTTTCCTTGGCTGTAAGCATGTTTAACAGAGGAAGAACAATGATTTCAAGCACCACCTTCCTTTTAAAGCTTCCAGTCTGTTATTCTAACTCAATCAGCATGACAGAGTGATCTGCAGCCTTGAACTCGTCAACACTCTCACCTGTGTTAATGAGAGAATTACTGACCTGATGTCAGCTGATCCTTTTGTGGCAAGGCTGAAATGCAGTCGAAATGTTGTTTTTGGGATCAAGTTCAATTTCATGGCAAAGAGGGACATAATTGCCTTTCATCTGATCACTCTTCATGACATTCTGGAGTATATGCAATTTGTCATCATAAAAACTGAGCCAGCAGACTTTGTGAAAAAGAATATTTGTGTCATTCTCAAAACGTTTGGCCATGACTGTAGTTTGCTTACCTCTCTGCATCTTCTTGCTGTCTCCTCTATCGTCTCCTCTCTATTGACAGTGCTGTGACATTATTAATCACATGACCTCAGCGATGCTGCAGAGAGCCTCTCTGCCTTGTCTCGGCTCTTTGTCAATGAGTCGGGCACCTGTGGTGATGGGACTGGAGCAAATGACGGCAGCTGTGGGGGCTCTGTATTTTGTGAGTGGAGGCAGACATGCTGCCTACAAGGGGACCTGCTGCCGCTTCCTTAATTACGCACAGAGTTCTCTCCCCACACCACCTCTCACATCTCAGGAGCAGCTGCTGTCTACAAATTGTGCCTGCTACCTCATTTAATTCACTGTGGAGGCCCCTTCCCCTAATAAAAATTTTTTGGGCCCAAGGCTGGTGGGGCCCCACTCTGCTGTTGGGCCCCATACTGCTGTAATCCCTCTCCTCCCCTGATGGCAGCCCTACCCATACCAAGAAGTAGAGTGGGTTCTGGTTCATTTGCTGTTCTGTGCTTAACTCTGCACAAAAGAGATTTAATAGCAAAATTAAGCAGAACATAATAACAAAGTACAACCGATACATACACTGCACAGCCCCGGATCCAGGAACAGTCCGTCAATCCTGATGTCTGTTGGCAAAGACACACCATTCCTCAATCAGAGGTTGCTTATATGCTGTTAAGTTTAGAAAAAACACTGATGATGTCACAAAATATACACAGATAACACTTAGAGATATCTTCATTGGTCCAGGGTTTACGATGGTCCAGTAGACTGCAGGTCATAGGTCAGTTCATTTGCTCTTCTCCCGAAGGAGGTGGCAACTCACTATAACTGTTGCATACATGTCTTCCCGCCGAAGAACTGGTTTAAACTTAAACTTAAGCTTTTGAGTATTAATCTCATATTGCTCATAACTAGTGACAATTAGGTGCGATCGCTATTCTGTCGAAACCGGGTTAGCGCTGGTGAAATATGGGTTAATATGAGACCAAACTCTATTTATTTTAGATCACCTGAACCATAAATACCTTTACTATAATATTATCTGTATAAATTACCTTTAATTCAATTATTAAATAACCAAGTGTGAATTGGAACTTTTAGAAAATGTGTACTATTTAAAAGTGTAAGTATGAATGTAAATGTGTGTATTATTAATCTGTGCGATTGCATCATTACACATTGCATACTAATCGCAATTGTACGGTAAACCAATATTAATAAATTTAGCCGACTTCATTCAATTATTTGACTTCCGCAGAGGTCAGCGCAGTTCTATGACAATTGTGCATAGTGTGCTGCACAATAAGGAAGTGTATGAGATGAATTTGCAAAATCCCTAGACAAATTATAATTAGAAAATATTCCAAGCCACAAATAAATATATAGTATGTAAGTGGTAGTTCTTAATCTGATATTGACTATTTTAATATTTTAATAAACAATTGATCCAATATCCAGTATCCTAAACAACATAGATATTTGCATATATAATAATGATACAATGTACTTATACTATATTACAATACAACAGGATCTCTTATATACCTATGTTTAAATCAGTGGCAGTATAGATACATAATATGTGCTATTTAAACAAACGAACGCTGTGCATAGCAATCGCAAAATAGGACTATGTAAAACAATTTTACCTTCGTCCCTCCAGGTTCACTTCATCACCTCTGATAGACTCTCAAAGCAGGAATTTGGTTTATCAACACAAGATGTAAATTAAAAGTATAGAACGATATGCGTTCTTACCTTCTTTGACACGTATTCCACCCTTGGTTGAGAAACTAAAATCCATAGGTCTGTGAGTCCTAGAGTAGAGTGGAGTCCACTCTGGAAACCGTTACGTCCGTAACTATCGTTTGCAATAAAGATTCTCTGATGCGATCACTGTTGTTCCAAAGTACATGTTTTTATTTTGCAAAGTATTATAAGGCAATGTTTGACATGCATACGCATGCGCCTGTTGGCACCAACACAAGTTTCTATCAGAGAGCTATGGTTTCCAAAGCCAGAGGTGAACAATGTATACACTGTACAGTTGTAAAAAGCAGTGACATCACAAAGATACACAGTTACAGTATTATGGTCCACATTCATAGGTCAATGGGTCATGACTTCCCAAGAACTCGATGTGCCATTGGTTGATTCCTCTTCCTTGAAGTGGCCAGGTGTCGTTCCCCAGGCTCCCGCCTCTAGACCGTTATAAACTGTTTCCTTTATGACATCTCTGGACTTGCTATTTGGTGTATGAAAGGGATATTATTTATAATTTATATATATATAATATATATATATTATTATATATATATTTATATATTTATATATATATTTACCTCCTCCTCGAGGGTCCTCCACCCCACGTCCACTCTCGCTCCCTCCTCCCCCCTGGGGGTCTCCCTGTCTTCCGCGCCCTCCTTCTTGGGCCCCGTCGTTTGCGGATCCTCCCTCCCCCTTCCCCGCCCTCTCTAGCTGTGCATTGAGCGTACTGAGTTGCTGTGTTTACTGTACTGTGCTGTCTCCCATTGTATTGTGATTTTGTTTGTCTCTGTACGGCGCTGCGGATGCCTTGTGGCGCCTTATAAATAAATATTAATAATAATAATAATTAGCATTTGAAGGTGTGAATGCTACATAAATAATACCGGACACATTCTCATGCAATTGTGAACAGAATGATACCAAACTCAATGCAATTTAAATGTTGGAAACATGAATTAGCTTCTTCACCACTTTATATTTTATATTAAACAGTAGAAAATACATTAAACTTATTTAAATGTTGTTACGATATTAATTATGTTGCATATTAATTGTGTCGCAACTGATTGTAGTGTACAGAAATTATTTATT
Source organism: Mixophyes fleayi (assembly GCF_038048845.1). Classification (NCBI taxonomy): domain Eukaryota; kingdom Metazoa; phylum Chordata; class Amphibia; order Anura; family Limnodynastidae; genus Mixophyes; species Mixophyes fleayi. The sequence continues at coordinate 161,251,288 of NC_134407.1, forward strand.
ACCACCTTCGTCCAATTATTAAACTTCAACAGCACCTTCTTCTCCCAAGCTGACACTTGCCACATCTGAGATGTCTGGGATGGTTGTGGGAAATAGGCTTATTTATTAAATGATAATACTATTAATTTAATGTTGGGTCTAGTTGGGAGGAATGAGTTATATTATTTTGAATGTGAATACTATTAATTTAATGTTGGGGCTGGTTGAACAGGGGGAGGCCTATATTAAGCAAGGGATGTTTCCAAATAGGGCTCCCAACATTCCAGGATCCAGGCAAGCAGCATCTGAGTTTAAGACACCAGAAGCTGCAGGTAGTGAAATCTGCAAGAACAGGTAGGAGAGAGCAGGACAGTCTGCCAACTGTCCTGATTCTGGTGGGACAGTGCCAAATTTGCAAGGAGATTTGTGAGGTATGTCCTATTCACACTGCTCAGCTCGTGAAGGGAGAGTTGTGTGCATCTAACAGTAGTGCACACAGTTTTGTCAGTGTATTTGTCTAAAAGGAGAGCCATATTAGTCCATAAGTGCTGCTTGGGTCCCCCTGAGCCTTAACCCAGCTTTGTGTTCAAACACAATGTTATTTAGGAAAGGGTAAATTTCATCAGTTTGTTCATGTTTTTAATTTTTTTTTTAATAAGATTTGTAGTTCAAAAATTAATTTTTATTTACATTTTTTTTATTTAGCTTTTGAGAATTGACTCATCGGTTGTAAGATATCTGAAAAATATAGCAAGAAGATTCTGGGACAAAAGTACTGAGTATAAATATCAAGGAGATTGTGGACCAATATCACTGGTTATTATACCCAGTATATCCTGGCATAACAGTAGTAACTGAAAATCTATCTATGATCTATGTACCACAAAAGTTTTCATTCAATTAAGTCATTCCATCACAACCCCTTCCTGTACACTACTACACCCCTAACCTAGCCATTAGCAGAAATATAATTATACAACAACAGATAACTTCAGGTGTTTGCTATGAATATAATTGCATGCACGTAGCAGATCAGTAGTTGCATCCGAGTTCAACAAACAGAAACACATTTTTCTGGACAATAGAATTATTTATAGGTGTAGTTCCACTTTAAGCATATGATTCACACAACAGGTGCCCATAGAGTGTTACAGTGTCCTAAAGGGACCAAATCTGAGGCAATTTTTACCTCAAGGATCCTATAGAATTTATAGCTGCTGTGTCTATGCTGGAACTTATTACAACATATTGCACTATCCCTTCTGACAATCCTAGCAATTCCTATTGAGAGGGTTTGTTCCATGGTTTACAACTGTTGCTGTGTAAAGAGCACGATAGCCCCTACTGATAAATGCAAATATGCAAACAAATGAAGTTCATTTTGCATATAAATATGTTTTACTACATATTTGTAATATTATAAATTATAAACAGCCCTTGCTTAAATGTTCCCTTTAAGGGATGGACCCAACAAGAAAGCCTTTCAGTCTTTATGCTTCTAGATTTGTGTACGTAATTTTATATCAAACCATTCTTGGTTTATAAATGAAATTGTAATTCAATGAGATTACTTGTGGAATATTATCTGTCAATATGGTATGCTGCCTTACTCATAGGTGATTTGTCTCTCTTTCTTGTCAAAGATCTTAAAGGAAGATACTGTCTGTGTCTTTTGGAGGGTGTGATTCATCATGAACTTTAACACGTCAATACTGCATAACTATGATTAACTAAAATGTAATGAATGTCCGTAACAGCCTCAAGTAATCCATAATTAGGGTTAATGAATGACCCCTTGAGTGTGTCTGTACCTTCAACTCTCTATGTGACTGTCTCATATTTTCAGTATCAGTGTTAGTCTGTTCTGCTTTTTTTTATTTCTTGTTTGCTTGTTCTGCCTTTTATGGTGGCTGTTGTAACTATATATTTGCTCTTCTTGTTGTGCATATTTATATGTGTTATTTTATGTATTTTTTTAAACGTGCTTTGTTATATTTCCTTTCAAATCTGATCTCTTTCTTTCTGCTTTGTCCTGATGTGTATCATTTGTTTTGTGCATTACCCATAGTAACCGTCAGACCAGAAATCTCACATTCTTAAGAATAAATACTATTGTAGAAATATGCTTGCTTGGAATCTCAGGGGCCTCTCAGGTGTCTTATGCAAAATAACAGAGTTCTATTCAGTGGAACAGAGGTTTCCAACTTAGATAACTTCTGTAATACACAAAGGGCACATGATTTATTTAATAAGGATAGAGTTATACACAGAAATAGAGGATATTTGTGATCTGGAAGTAATTTTAAGAAGCTCACTGTTCTCTTGTTGCATTACTATTACTTGCTGTAGCATACCTTGTAACCTGAACCATTTCATAGTGTAATAATATTTAGTTCTTTTTTTTTTTTCCAGAACTGCCAAGTCACATGGTCACACCATGTGACATATTTTATGGGACTGTGGCACGCATTCAGAGAGTTCATCACATGGCTAGCTCCCTGTCAGAGAAAGATATTTATGAAACAAATTAGGAAGCATCTTTTGCTGTTATCGCTTGCAATGCAAAGTTATGATTCCTATACTGAACCCCAGTCACTCAGAAGTTACTATAGGAAATAGACATAATCATGCTACCATTGACAGAAAATGTTGCTATTAATTTGTATAGCTGTAGCTGGGCTTGTGTAACAAGACTAGGAGATCTATTGGGTAACCACTAGGGTGCTGATGCAGCTGATGCAGAACATATCTGCGCATGGCAAAAAACTGGTCACATGAACTTGGACCTTTGCAGACTTGCACGATTCTGGCACTTATGCCCACTTGTGCCTTGAGAGGAAGGACAGGGGAGGGAAGAGGCGGTCCAACCTTGGCCAAGTACAGTAGAAGCGTCTTTAAGCAAATGGGGCACATGCAGTTCCGCTCAACACACACATCCACGCCTTTTAGGAGGTATGTGTTTTGCACCTACTATAGGGCAGGTGCAAATACTCGCAGATGATGATGACTTGCATAAACAAGGTACATATGCTGCTGTTGTGAAGTTGGACGCATCTTAAGATGTGTATGGCTCTGTGAGTAATTTACTTCAATTTTGATACCAGCACCGCATCAGTCCCTATGGCTAGGCAATGGACTGTCATGGTGGGTATGACTCTGTAGAGAGTGGAGATTTTGACTGCCTGTTATATTCATGTAAGAATATATGTGGAACCATGAAATTGGTAGTCATACTGGGCATGGCTGTAAATGCTGGATTTAGGAAGTGTATGTGATGTGTAGGGGCTATTTATGGTAAGCACTGGGAGTGTATTTGGTGACATAAGGTGGTATATGGTGTACATGTGTACATGATCTATATGTTGGCCAATTGAACTTGCTATGCTCACACCTGGGGACAAAGTCCGAGGAAAAATGGCGCTGTATACATTAGCCAATAAATCCTATGTTTGCTTGCATTTACTAAACATAGCTAGAAAAATACAGTTACAATTGGATCACTTGCTCTGGGTGCACCCATTTTTATAAATGTCCTCACAGTTCTTTTTTTTTAACTGTAAGTGATGGGTGCACACAAACACGTAAAACAGACAGAGCTGCTGATGACATAGCCATGAAAGAATCCAGAGTACAAGTACATAAGAGAACACAACTAGGGAATGAATTTGTAGATATGTCACAACTGGATGTTTGGAAATGTACTTTAATATCAGTCTAATAATGTTCCAAGCACTCATTATCTCAGATACTCCCTTGGATCATCATCTCATACCTTTGGACTTAACACACTCCCCAGATTGCAGCTAATGTTTAGTTCGTTTACACAAGATTAATGTTTACTTTTAGTATGTAGTCAGTTTGTGCCTGTGTATTCTACTCACTGTTAATTCTGATGCAATACACACAAAGAATTGGAATTTCTTTCTATTCCATGCAAGCTTGGGCAGTGAATTACTGTAGACCAGGGCCTGTCTGGGACTAAAAATTGGCCTTGGCACTTAAAGCACGTAGGCCCACCTGCTGGTGCAATGCAACCTTAAGCATCGGCACAAGCTTATGTATCACACTTGGGGGTAAATGTATAAATGTCCGGATTCTTCAACTCCGGCGTGTTCAGCGTCTTTGGCGATTAAATTTAAAGCGGCGCTGCATTGTAAAGGGAAACTTCTCATTACAAAGAGACTCTGCTCCTGGATTTCCCACATTATTATGATTGCTGTCATGCTGTGTTGAACAAGTAAATTGATAAGCAGGGTGTTTATAACACAGGTGACAGCCATCATATATGATGTGGGGAGTCTAGGAGCAGAGCCTATTGTACCAGGTGGAAGGGGTCATGTTGGAGGGAGTGAGCCAGTGACTAATGGGATGCTGAGTTGGCAGCTGGTTCCTTTCTAGGAATACAAATTGAATGAGGTAAAACTCTATACCTGGGTTTATTTAAATACCTTGGAAGAACTGGGCAGCAATCAACTACATTTAATTTTTACAATCACACAATTACACAATTTTTTTTAGAGGTAAAGGCCATAGTGACTTATTGAAACTTAATGATAATTAACTATATGTAAGCCACAGCATCAAACCAAAAATAAATGATTATATCAAATACTTAAGTTAACATGTAAACATAAAGGGGCGGCAGGGGTTACATTAGTGGGTAGAAGCAAGTAACCAAAGGGATGGCGAGTTGGCAGCTGGTTCCCTTTTAGGAATACAAATTAAATTAGGTAAAACCCTCTACCAGAATATATTTAATCCTCCTGGAAGAAACGGGCAGCAATCTGATGCATTTTTTAGTGCATTAGAAATGGCATGAGAAATCAACTCTTTTTTTTCAAATGCATATTCCAATTGGTAAGAAGATGCAGGGACAAGTGTTATATTTTAATAGGGACAAGTTTGGTGTCAGAGGGGCTCCAGCCCTCCACCTGCCCTCAAGATGATTCACAAACGTTTTGTATTTTTATATTATGCAGTCTTGTTCAAAAAATGACATTTACAACATGTCAACAGTGAAGTGGGCAGGAGGGGGCCCCCATGGCACGATTAGTGGTGAATTGCTTCATTTTGCCCCCACCTCCATGGCAAAATGATGCTTTGTCTCCCGCCATCCTAACCCTTAACCTCACCTCCAGAATCTACTTGAGGGAAAGAGTAAAAGGTTGGTAAGTGTGAGCAGGAGAGAGAGAATACTTTCTCTCCCTCTCCTGTCTCTACTCCCCCCATACTGTAACTCACAGTGATACAGTGATTGCAAAAAGAAGAATATTGCAGAGTGGCCAGTGACCTGAACGCTGGAAGGAAGGAAGAAGCAAGTTGGTTGCCAGGAGATGAGAGGAGACGCTATTCCAAGTCTGGCCAATCTGTGGCTCTCCAGGTGCTGTGAAACTACATGCCCCAGCATGCTGTGGCAGCCAATAACCAGGCAATAGTTGACATGGAATGCTGGGAGTTGTAGTTTCACAACACCTGGAGACTCACAGATTGGCCAAGGATACCATAGTCAATATAACCCTTTTATTAGTATCAGCCCTATTAGTTTGATTTAAAAAAAAAATACAGACAAGAAAATTACATCTTCAATACTGTAACTTAAAAGTAATAATGAAAACCATAAAAAAGGAATATAAAGGCTTTGCTTATTACACATATTGAATAAACCCATTATCTGCACAGTGGAGCATTACATTTTGAAGATATTCATGAGAATGCAACTTATCACTTAACTTAACTGTTTTATTTTCATTTTTATTCTAGCTATTGGAAAGTTTTAACTTGCAACTCAGGCATCCTCCACACAGTGTCAGTGTTGCAGCATCATTTCCTACAAACTCAAGGTATAAGAGGAGAGCAGAACATAAGTATTACTTTGACAAGACTTTGTAGACTTTCTATACAGAGATATTCAGGTTAAAAATCTGTAATAACTTCCAGTTTCCATTAGAATTCTAAGATTTGCCTGTACACATTTATTGAAGCTAATCGAGGTTATAATTTGTTTCTTCTTTCCAGTAATTCTTCTTGTACTTATAAAGCCTCAGTGATAATTATCAAACAATTAATTTAGTACCTCAGTCTGTCTTTGTTGTGCAGAACTTAAAAAAGGTGCTTGTCAATTGTAATTCACCAGTGTCACTTCAACTTGAAAATCAAGTTAGAATGCAGCAAAATTCTGTTAGTTCCTCTGATTTGAAGCGGTGGTTGAAGTAGTTACAATAGATAATGAGATCGGTAAAGCTGTTTTCAAATCTCCCACTGCTTGGCTAACGTGATAATTTATTCAATGACTGATAATGTATTCACTGAGCCAGGCAGAGGGAGATTTGATACAAGTTTAAGAAGCTGCACTGGTGAGTTAAAGTGGTGCTCATATAACAGAAGTACTTTTAAAAAGCATTATGGGGCTGATGCAGAGTGAGTAGTGAGCATAAGAGAAGCATATCTTGCATAAAATGCCCAGAAAGGTGGGCACAAGCATATGCACCCATGCAGATTTGCGTGATTATGCCACTTCCACCTGGATAGGTGGGACGTGACATCAGTATTCTAACATAAGCCATTTACAGTAAGGGTGGTTTCTTGCAATTTGAGAACAAATGCAGACTGGGCCAAAGATGTATATGCAAAAAGTTTATAACATTTTGTCCTAACTCTCAATGGCATCCTCTGCTATTCATTCCTCTAGCTTTTTTTTGTGATAGCTTCCTTGTTAGGTGGAAATGGTTATGGAAATATTGATTGGGTAAAACTTAACTAAATTCTCATTATATACAGTCAAGTCCATAAATATTGGGGCATTGACACAATTCTCATAGTTTGGGCTCTATACAGCACCACAATGGATTTGAAATGAAACAAACAAGATGTGCTTTAACTTCAGACTTTCAGCTTTAATTTGAGTGAATTTACATCCAAATCAGGTGCACAGTGTAGGAATTACAACGGTTTCTAAATGTGCCTCCCACTTTTTAAGGGACCAAAAGTAATGGGACAAACTAAACAATCCTACATCAAGCTTTCACTTGTTAATACTTTATTGCAAATCCTTTACAGTCAATTACAGCCTGAAGTCTGGAACGTATAGACATCACCAGACGCTGGATTTGATCCCTGGTGATGCTCTGCCAGGCCTCTACTGCAAATGTCTTCAGTTCCTGCTTGTTCTTGGGGCATTTTCCCTTCAGTTTTGTCTTCATCAAGTGAAATGCATGCTCAATTAGATTCAGGTCAGGTGATTGACTTGGCCATTGCACAACATTCCACTTGTTAGAATTAATAAACTCTTTGGTTGCTTTTGCAGTATCCTTCGGGTCATTGTCCATCTGCACTGTGAAGCGCCGTCCAATGAGTTCTGAAGCATTTGACTGAATATGAGCAGATAATATTGCTCGAAACACTTCAGAATTCATCCTGCTGCTTTTGTCAGCAGTCACATCATCAATAAATACAAGGGAACCAGTTCCATTGCCCACGCCATGACACTACCACCACCATGCGTCACTGATGAGGTGGTATGTTTTGGATCATGAGCAGTTCCTTTCCTTCTCCATACTCTTCTCTTCCCATCACTCTGGTACAAGTTGATCTTTGTCTCATCTGTCCATAGGATGTTGTTCCAGAACTGTAATGGCTTTTTTAGATGTTGTTTGCCAAACTCTAATCTAGTCTTCCTGTTTTTTTGGCTCACAAATGGTTTACATCTTGTGGTGAACCCTCTATATTCACTCTTGTGAAGTCTTCTCTTGATTGTTGACTTTGACACATATACACCTACCTCCTGGAGAGTGTTCTTGATTTGGCCAGCTGTTGTTAAGGGGTTTGTCTTCACCAGGAAAAAAATTCTTCTGTCATCCACCACAGTTGTTTTCCGTGGTCTTCCGGGTCTTTTGGTGTTGCTGAGCTCTCCGGTGCGTTCTTTCCTTTTAAAAATGTTCCAAACAGTTGATTTGGCCACACCTAATGTTTTTGCTATCTCTGATGAGTTTGTTTTGATTTTTCATCCTAATGATGGCTTGCTTCACTGATAGTGACAGCTCTTTGGATCTCATATTGAGAGTCGACAGCAACAGATTCCAAATGCAGATGTCACACCTAGAATCAACTCCAGGGGGTAAATGTATTAATGTCCGGATTCTTCAACTCCGGCGTGTTCAGCGTCTTCGGTGATTAAATTTAAAGCGGCGCTGCATTGTAAAGGGAAGTTTCCCTTTACAATGCAGCGCCACTTTAAATTTAATCGCCGAAGATGCTGAACACGCCGGAGTTGAAGATTTGGGACATTAATACATTTACCCCCAGACCTTTTACCTGCTTAATTGATGATGAAATAACGAGGGAATACACACATGTACATGAAATAGCTTTTGAGTTGATTGTCCCATTACTTTTGGTCCCTAAAAAAGTGTGAGGCACATATAGACCGTTGTAATTCCTACACCGTTCACCTGATTTGGATGTAAATACCCTCAAATTAAAACTAAAAGTCTGCAGTTAAAGCACATCTTGTTAGTTTCATTTCAAATCCATTGTGGTGGTGTATAGAGCCCAAAATATGAGAATTGTGTCGATGTCCCAATATTTATGGACTTGACTGTAGGACTCTGCAAGTGGGTGCAGCCCTGTATTAGACACCACCACACCAATACAATAGGTTGGCTGGTCTGGACGTGACCAGCCACGAATAAATCTCCATAGCAAGCGATGGCCCCTATTAACCAGGACCAGTGCCTGTGCAAGAAAATGAATCCCACACTGGAGCTGGCGTAACCTCTCAACCTTGCACCCTGGATGGTGGCACATATTGCATCACCTCTAGATAGAGTTCCGCACAATACAGCACTGTATGTAATACATAATAGTACAGTGTGTTGTATGCGTTATAAGTGACCTATAGTACAGAATCTTTACTCCTTCATCTAGGTATATCTATGTGGGCACAGCACACACGACAATCGTCTTTTTGTTTCCTGGCTAGCAAACAACAAACAATGACAAGAGAGGGACACACATTGTCCTAGGCAATTGATTAGGTTGCAAATGGATTATAATATATAAATATATATCATAGTATATATGCATTAAGTTCACACTTATAGCACCAACTAAACTTACAGTGCCCATGTGTTTCTGCTCCCCATGGCTCTGTTCCTCTTGGTAGCTGCACTACGACCCTTGGCGATTTCACCTCCTGCCCCTCCCTCTTAGTGTACACAGTAGCCACCTCCTAGCCAGTAATGTAGATTCTGCTGCATTTGGCTGCGTAGCTGAGATGCAGCCTACATTAAGTGATGATTGTTTTTCTCCCTGCACTGCGAGCCTGGAGCCAAGTATTTCTGTCTGTGCAACAGGTACACCGCTGCCTGTGGTACTTCCTGGGTACCTGGAGGGTTGGGCCTGGACAAATGGCGGGCGGCCATGGCGCATTGCATCCTTGACAGCAAACTGGCTGCACTGCCCTCGCTTCGCCCCTCAGTGGCAGAGGAAAAATATGTAAAACACACTTAACTGCTTCACGCAGGAAAACTATTTCCTCTCTGCCATTTTCTTCTTCTACAATTCTTCCAGCTGGCAGCGCTTCTTCTCCAGTTCGGCGCTGTATTTTATTGCAGAGGCTCTTTTTTTCTTCAATCTGTGCAGGACACCTACTGTTTCTTGCAGAGGGTTCTTCTTTCTCTTCTTCCAGCGACTCTTTTCTGCTTTATTCACGCTCCTGTGCCTTTTTCTTCTTCTCATCCTCTGTTCTCCATCTCTGACAATGGTCTCTTTAGGCACCTAATTCAAATGGCTGACGGCTAGTTATGATTGCCTGGCCAACCTGGCCATTTTACAGATTTCCTGTCACAACTCTCTTTATGGCTAATGATGGGGGAGTATTTCAAACAATATATGTATATGAAGGCAGATGAGGGGAATAGTAGTCTTAGAAAATTCGGCCCTGTGTATGTTGTAGTGAAATGTTGTAAGGGTTACTCACACACGTTGTGAACATAGACCAGTTCTGAAATGCCAGAGGGCACTTGAAGCAAGGTTCAAAGGCTTCTGGGTGTCTCCAATGACTCTCCTTTTTAGGCCCAGAAGTTGAGAAAGCAGTAGAAGCGGGACACCTGGAACAGGCCTGGACTCCCTCTGGGCATCTGGACTGGATCTGGACTTTCTGGAGATCTGGACTGAATCTGGACTCCCTCTGAACACCTGGACCGGACCAGGCGTCCCTCTTCCTTGGCTGCAGTCCACGTTTCTCTCCACTCCTTTGCGCCAAATTGGTGTGGCTGGTGGGCTCTGACAGGACTCCAACTCCTGAAATATGCTGGAGAATGTGGTTTCTGTCACCCGGGGCAGCATAGCACCGCCCCCAGCAAATGAATCCTCCACTCTCCTCTCGTCTCTCTCCACTCCTGGGGCCAGGTTTATCGTCTTTTTTTTTTTTTTTAATAAAGTGTTTTTATTGGTTTTAGAAACACATAACAATACAATACGTACATTTTGAATCTAACTAACTAAACATAGCGTATCTGATTAAGACATACTTAGATAGTGAGAACTTGTTTATACAATAGGACGTAAAAGCTGTAAACAAACAAAAGTCAATTGTTTTTATAAGTTAAAATTTCATATATATGTAATCTCAACATATGCATAATTTAACCGTATTCAGCACAGTGACATCAAAGAAAGACTACATATCAGTATTATAGTACCATAATATAATATTATGCCATAATATTGTTATACTATTTTTTCAGTATCACTAGAGTTAACAGATCATCCATGTAAGTTCAGAAACAAATGATATACATAGGCCACATGGCAATAATTGCAATTAGTTCACATGCATGAATGTATAGTAAAAATTGAAAGCGTGCTACATACATGGTAAGTACTTGCATTGCAGCCATGCAGCCTATGTGTCCAGATTTACATGACTGATCCGGTAACGCTGCCTTTCGCTGCCTGCAACAGATTGTATTCACGATCTGCTATCTATTCAAAAGCTGTTGCTCCACAATAAAAATGTCCTATAAATTCCTCGTAATTTAGAAGACTGTAAATACTTGGTGCATGCATATTGCTACATCTAACCCAGAATGTAATTTCTTTCTTTTCCTCTGTTATGCAGGGTTCTGGTGTCATAGTAAGGACAACGCTCAGTGTATATTATGTCTGACTTTTATCAATACAAACAGAGGGATACTTGTATTAACCAAATTTACACAGTGATTGTCCTTTCAAGTAAAAGAGACCCTCTTTTATCAATATCCCTGACACTGGTTACACAACCTTTGCTCTTGTGAAAATCCATCTGCCAGCGAGTATTTGCAGTTTATAGGAAGTCTTTCTCTGAATTCCCCCCTCTCAGTCTATGGCTTAAACAAAGAACTCTTTGTAGTGCATTTATATCAGCTTCCAGTCCATGTGTGAATCTCCTCAACACAACTCCAGGAATTCCAAAAATGAATAGATAAAGTCTTGAATTGTCAGGGAGTTAAAATATCTGTCTCTCTAACCCTTGGCTTGTTTTATACAAACATTGCAAAATATTAATATACGATCAAAACTGTTATGAGACCTCCAGAAATGTGGTAAACCAGTTGAGGATAGAGAAAGTGAGACACAATAATAAAGCAGTTTGGTGAAAATTTTGTTATTTTGCCTATTCAGTAAAAGATGATTACAATTTTAAAAAATGTTTCATAAAATGTATGCAATGTTTGCATTTAGCACATTTTGCCGCAGATAATTTGACCTTAAGGGGCATATTCAATTGACAGTGGGATGAGATTTCAGCTCGCAGCTCCCTGAGCTGCGAGCTGAAATCCAGCGAGTAAATTACCGTATTAACGGTAATATTTTCCCGCCGTCAATTGAATATGCCCCTAAGTGTTCCCAGTGCCACCCTAACCACACTGAATTGATTGTCTTCACCCCAGATCTATGCATTCTGCAAATTGTGAATTTGCAAATCTAGCAAAGCAGACTCAAAATGGTATTTTACTAATCTGCGGGTTTGAAAAAGTGGAGATGTTGCCTATAGCAACCAATAAGATTCTAGTTAGCAATTATTTAGTACATTCTACAAAATGACAGCTAGAATCTGATTGGTTGCTATAGGTAACATTTCCACTTTTTCAAACCCACAGTTTAGTAAATATACCCCGAAGAGTGTATCGCTGAAGCTGCATATCTCTGTAAAATGGCCTATTCTTTGTGAAATTTAATTTGGTCACCTCACAGTTGCCATGTAGTGTTTGTACTGGTATATTATCTGAGCTCACAGCAATAGAAGATGATGTCTTCTTCACATACTAGGGGTCAAGCCACTACGGCACGTTTATTACTAGAGGATAATAGGTAAAAGATTTGCTGGTTTCTATTTGGTTGATAAAGATACAGAAGGGATATAACAAATGGTTTTGTATTAAAAGTGGAATGGATGCAATGAACATGCATAGTAAAACATTTGTGTAGTTCAGTACAGTATACAATACTTGACAGACAATCTTCTATAAACCACAAATATAACTCACAGTAATCAGTATAACTTTCAAACCTCACTCTTGCACTAGGCCTCATTTAGAGTTTCATGCTGTGTGGACTTATGTGCACATATCACAAGATACATCCAATTCAAAGCACAGAAGCTTTTCTACGTCAGGCGTAGCAATATGTGCACATACACCCAAAAACAGCGTAGAGATGTGGCTTGAGAGTGTTAGCTTTAAATGCCAACGTTGCTTTACCCTATTTGTACACAGAATAAAGTAATGAAGTGTAATATACACAACAGACAAATAGTGTCTTCATAGTGTTATTAATAAACACCAAAGTCACATTTTACATAGAAAATGTAATAAACTACAAACATCCCTACATCTGTAATTTACCACTTTATAGATACAGTGGGACTCTTCTTACCTGCCATAGTCCAACTGGAAATGACAGACTAGATATATATATATATATATATATATATATATATATATATATATATATATATATATATATATATTATACAGGTATGGTCAAATATACCCTTGCAATTTTCTCTAATGACAATAGATATCTTAAAGAAAATTAAAATATATTTCGGAATCCACATATGTATTTCTTTGGTTTGCATTGGAATAAAACACAAAAAGCTGCAAAATGTACTAAGTGATAGCTTATTACAATCAGAAATCCTTAAATTGGCTTTACAATTGGCCACTTCTCCTGGGAGAATGTCCTGTGAACAGATGAGACCAGATTAGAGCTTTTTGGTAAAACATATTATCCCTACGTTTATAGAAAGCAAAATGAAGCTTTCAAATAAAAGAACAGCTACCATCAAACATGGAGGAGGTTCAGTGACATTTTGGGGTTGCTGTGCCGCATCTAGGTGCCTTGAACGTGAGCATGATATCACTGAATCTGGAGATTACCAGGCCATTTTGGAGCGCAATGTTAAACCCAGTGTCTCTGTCAAAGGTGATGGGTCTTCCTTCCAACAGGACAATTATAACAAAAACACTTAAGAAAACACCCAGGAATAGTTCATGAGAAAATTCTGGATTCTTTTGAAGCTGCCAGCAATGAGTACAGATCTAAATTCCATAGAACACCTACGGAGAGAGCTGAAAACAGCAGTTGGGAGAACACTTCAAATATGGCAGAACTGGAGAGGTTTGCACAAGAAAAGTGGATCAAACTGTCAGTAAAGAGATGCAGGAAGCATATTCATGGCTACAGGAAGTGGATGATTGCAGTTATTTTGACCAAAGGCTATGCTACCAAATATTAAGTCTAGAGTGTCTATAATTTTGTCAATGCCATTTATTTTCAGTATTCAGAATATGCAGTAATAAATTCAAAATAAAAAGCAAAGCTTGTTTAATATTAACAGAGAACGAATTGTGGAGACCAAATAATACTTAATTTTGGCTTATGTTTAGAATAAATTGTGAGTAATTTGAAAAACGTGCAATAACTTTCACTATGACTGTAGCTGCACCACTGAAAGAATGAAGTACTGGTGTGGTCAATACATAAGCTGCCAATTAGTAGTGCTAGATAGTGCTCCAGGACACCGAATCCTGAAAATGTACACATCTGGGGATACTACCATGTTTCATTAGGACACATATCCAAGGCTCATGATACTATTACCTGTATATGGCTGTAACACACTCAGCTAATGATTTCCTGCCTCTCCAGATGTAGGTGGCTGCAAGTCTAAGATACACTGTAATCTAGATACGGTCACATTTTGGTATGCATGGACAGTATGGAAATGTCGCTAGATAGTGTCCAACTCCAAATGAGGCTCTCTAAGGATTACATCTCTTTCTAAATAGTAATCAGAGATGCTTGAACCAGCCACAATTTTTTTATGAACCGGTGCAAAATTGGTTCAAAAATTCTAACAATTGCTGGAATTTATTACATTTTAGATCGGTTAAAAAAAAAATCAAACTAAATGTGTCAAACACAAACAGGTTCAACCATATATGATCTGGTCTAACCAGGTTGGGCTCAGTTTGAGCTGGTTTGCGAAAATTTTAAATGCAAATTTGAATCAGATTCATTGAAGAGCCTGGCAGTTGGGATGATGAACATTATGCAAGGTATAAATTTAGCCAGTGCTAGGCCGCTCTCCAATCTCTTCTCGTCGACTTTAAATACATGTACAATGTGCATGTAACTTGCCCTTAAAGAGCAGAAGAGTGTGAAACAGGACATATCCCCAACTGTCCTTGCAGTAGGGACAAGGTTTTGACTAGGCAGGACAGTCACCCAAAATTGAGACTGTCCCACCACAATCAGGACAGTTGGCAGACAGTCCTGCCCAGGGCCGGATTTACCACTAGGCAACCTAGGCGATTGCCTAGGGCCCAGCGGTCCTCAGAGGGCCCTCCCAGGGCAGGCGGTGAGACCAACCTTTAAAAATGGGCCGCTACTTATGGGCTAGTGCTATGTGCTTGCCCCCCGGGCTAAAGTCTGCCAGCCAGCCCCTGAATAGGGGTATATGTTATGCTAAAAAACTATAGTGCTATGGATTTTTTCAGGGAGGGGGCCCCAAACCAGTATCTTGCCTAGGGCCCCATGAGGTCTAAATCCGGCTCTGGTCCTGCCCTCTCCTAACTGATCTTACAGCTTTCACTGCCTGCTGCTGCTGGTTTCTTAAGTTCGCTAGCTGCTTGTCTGGATTCTATAATGTTGGGATACTGTTTGCAAAAAAGCAATATGTACATGAAATATGTAAAGTCTAGTAATGAACCATCTAAACCTTCCAGCCCCCAACCTTCCTATCTGCTCTAACATTAAATGAATAGCTTCCACATTTATTGAATAGAGCTATACACCTCTCCCCCTCCACCCTGGGCATCCCCTCTTTCTCCTCTCTCCTCTTCTTCCCAGCTCTGTCTCTCCTCTCCTACTTGCCTCCTCATTTTGTTTTATAGTCTACTTTATGATGTAAAATGGTGAGGTTGATTCCAAGCTTCCAAGTGTTATGATTTACTGGTTACATATGCATGTTATTACCTCAATAAAGAAAGATTACATAAAAAAGGAACTATAGCCCCCAACAGCTCCAACATTAAATTAATAGCATTCAGAATTAATAAACAGAACTATTTCCCCCAACATGCCCTGACATTAACAAATTAGTATTCACATTTGGCAAATACGCCTGCATTAACTAAATAGTATTTACATTTAATGAATAGACCTATTTCCACCCCAAAGAATCAAATTAATAACATCCACATTTAATAAACAAAGCTTTTTTCCCCAAACTCAGCCCTGCATTTAAATTATACCCACATCAGCAGTAAATAAATGGCCTCCAAAATCAAATATGCCCCAACCCACACAACATTAAAAGACTAAACACACACACTTAAATTCTTCCATCTGGAGCTGTATATTTCAAAGGCATCCTTCTCTGTCTTTCTCTCTTGTTTTTTTCATATGTGGAATGGTGTACATGTCAGGTGATGCACACCCAAACAGTGACATGCTGTCAGCAGGTGAATGCGGTTGCACACAGTGGCAAAGGAGTGAGGAGCAGATCTGCAGCCACATGCAGTAGAGTAGCTGGTCCTGGGGCAAAGGGGGTTTCTGGGCAACAGTAACCCCCCTAAGTGTGTGAATATGTTAGATTAGTCAGTTTAGTCTTTCCAGGATGAGCGTAAATGGAAAATAATTAATTGGACCCAGCCTCCTATAATCCTAAAGTACTGCATTGGATATGAATGTTAACTCTTGATTCTAAGTTGTTATAATGAAGTGTGGAATTAGTCTCTGTACAACAGAACAACAGAATTCTTGACGCATGTCTTGGCAGTACTCACTTCCTGCAGTTACCAATAAAAAGCCCAAGGTATCCGGCATCACTGGTTCTGATAGACCTATATTTTTTTGTTTGGTTTAATGTGATTCCAGGATACCCAATTCATTGAAACTCCTGTCACTGCTTATATACATTGATTGCACTGGGGTCTCTTCTCCTACACAAACTTCCACCCTCCTTCCGAGATACTGGTTCTGACAATTCCAGCAGCAGTGTTTATGCTCTCTCCACACAACGGTCCCTGTCTGTTAGACTGATTGAAGATGTAGCCCACATAACAGCCAATCACAAAGGGGCAGATCAGGACCCCCTATGCGGTTGTCAGTGGGGTTTACTTTTACAAATATATAAGTAAACATGATTAGCATGTATGTAAGCATGCAAACTCGCAAACGTGTGAAAATACTAAGAGATTTTTGTGTCAAAACATAGGAACCAAAATAGACGTATATACGAGGTATCCACCAATACAATCTCTCATATGCACAATGGTATAAAAAGGTAATCCTATTCTGTCATCCAACAGATCCTTCCACGCTCCTAGTCGGTTATTTTTTCTCTTGCAGCGTATACCATATAGCGAATTAAGAAAAAGTACATACGGTGTTCCAAAAAGACGTATATATAAATTTTCAAAATATGGGGTAATAAACATGTTCCTAGAAAATCAATAGGTTACTGAGTAGCGCAAACAAACCGCTGGCATCGTTATACTATACTGTTATACTATGCAGGTTTTTTAGGGTGTATAAGACATTTTACATATTACCCATTCTCCCTTGTCATTGCACTCCAAGCACCAAAACGTTTTTCTTAGTAATGTCTGGATCCTAGTTTCCGGAGAAAGTTGTCCATACATACACTACATATATTTTGGGCTGGATGAATGCATAAAAGTCTCATACTTTTCAACATGCCTGTGAGACAATGGTGTGCAACTCCAAGTTCAGTGATGTGTGTCACTCCCCTGCACCTGTGTCATCCAATACCTGTTTCATCAACATTCACATCCACCACACAAACTCACATAACAATCCCTTACATACTGTAGAAACATTTATTTGTATACTTTCCCCCGGCAACAAGTGGTCTCTTGCCAGTATAACATATGGGGCAAATAAGTTCTCTTCTCTGATAAATTGGGTTTTATTTTCAACACTAGTAATACAGCCAGAAAACCTTTTAAACAGAGTTCTGGAATTGGCACCTAAACGCCTCTTTACTCGGTATTCAATGACCAGTGTCAGAGCACATCTACTAGCTGCATTGAAGGTGCCAGGTTAGTTACAGCAATATTCCGAACATATCTGAAAGTCTTGAAAACAGAACCTGCTGTTCAACACAGATAAAGAAAAACGAGGCACTTGCTTCATGAGCCGTTAATATTTTTTAATGTTAATGGTAGTTAACATTTAGTCATATATTTATTTAATGGAGAGATAATGTGGGTTTTACCGTAATAAATTGCCAAAAATTCATCCATCCTGGATAGAAAATGGCTACACTGCACAAAATAGGAGGGTCATTAGATTTGGGATCTAAAATCAGGAGATCTTTCAAAGTATTATAAGAGATTCCACATGAAAACTTTATTTAAAAGTAATTATTTATTATATCCCAGGACACTATTCAGAGGCCAAAAATACATAACTGTGCACAATATTTTGTCATCATATACTCTGATAGTGTAGATGGCATCCTTTAACAATTCGTTCAGAGGAGTAATACATAAAAATGGAAATGAAACCATGCCATTAATTATTAGTTGGTTGTCAGAGGAAGAAGTCCAAAGGCGACTGAAGAATATTAAGATAAATAAAGCTCCAGGTCCAGATGGCATGCACCCAAGGGTCCTTATGGAGTTAAACTCGGAAATAGCTGGACCGCTATTCTTAATTTTCAGAGATTCAATCTCATCAGGCTCAGTACCAAGGGATTGGCGAATAGCAGATGTGGTGCCGTTGTTTAAAAAGGGGACGAGATCACAACCAGAGAATTATAGACCTGTAAGCCTGACATCAATAGTGGGGAAACTACTTGAAGGTATTTTAAGGGACAGTATTCAGGATTACTTGGTACGCAATAAAATTATTAGTGGGAATCAACATGGATTTGTGAGGGATAGGTCATGTCAAACTAATCTAATTAGTTTCTACGAGGAAGTTAGTGGGAACTTAGACCAGGGCAGGACAGTAGATGTGGTCTACTTAGATTTTGCAAAGGCCTTTGATACAGTGCCACACAAGAGGTTGGTTTACAAAATAAGGGAACTGGGTCTAGAAATCAAAATTTGTACTTGGATCGAAAACTGGTTAGAGAATAGGGAACAGAGAGTTGTGATAAATGGAACATTTTCTAATTGGTCAAAAGTCTTAAGTGGAGTACCTCAAGGTTCCGTGCTGGGACCACTCCTTTTTAATATATTTATTAATGACCTTGGTGATGGTTTAGAGAGTAAAGTTTCTATTTTTGCAGATGACACTAAACTCTGTAAGGTAATAAAATCAGAGCAAGATGTAGCTTCTCTACAGAGAGACTTAAATAAACTGGAGGATTGGGTGGCTAAATGGAATATGAGGTTTAACACAGATAAATGTAAGGTTATGCATTCAGGGACCAAAAACAAGAACGCAATCTATAAATTAAATGGAATTAATTTGGGAGAATCTATAATGGAAAAAGGATTTGGGAGTGCTCGTAGACAGTAGACTTAGCAATAGTGCTCAATGTCAAGCAGCAGCTGCAAGGGCAAACAAAGTATTGGCATGCATAAAAAGGGGCATAGATGCAAGGGAAGACAGTGTAATTTTGCCACTGTATAAATCGTTGGTAAGACCTCATCTTGAATATGCAGTACAGTTCTGGGCACCACTCTATAAAAAAGATAATTTGGAACTAGAAAGGGTTCAGAGAAGGGCGACAAAATTGATAAAGGGTATGGAGTCATTAAGTTATGAGGAAAGGTTAGCCAGTTTAGGCATGTTTACTTTAGAAAAGAGGCGTCTAAGGGGAGATATGATTACTATGTACAAATACATTAGGGGTCAATACAGAGAGCTTTCATGGGAACTTTTTACCCCAAGGACCATACACAGGACACGTGGTCATCCCCTAAGGTTAGAGGAGAGGAAATTTCACAACCAGCAAAGGAAGGGGTTCTTTACAGTAAGGGCAGTCAAGATATGGAATTCATTGCCAGGGAAGGTTGTGATGGCAGATTCAATAGATATGTTTAAGAAAGGGTTAGACAATTTTTTAGCGGAAAGGTGTATCCAGGGATACGACCGTTAATTTAAAATAAAGGATAGTAGTGGATATAGGGTAAAAATTGGATTGCAATATTGAGTCTGGGGGGATTTTCAAAATTGAAACAGATGGGCGGTTGCCTACTCTGGATTAATTTCAAATATAAGTGCAGGATCGCAGGAGATCCAATATAGGTTGAACTTGATGGACTGGTGTCTTTTTTCAACCTCATCAACTATGAAAAGGAGTTAATCATAGTAGGTGATTTTTGTACTACTACATTTTTGCTAGAAAAGTAATATTTTTACATTTTATATTTTTGTCAAACTACAGGTATTATATACTCTCTACTGTACAATTTTAAGGAGTTGTGTCACTATATAAAACTACAAGGCTCCTACCCTTTGTTTACAATCTGCTTTTATTTTGTCTGACTCGTATGTCCCTGCCTGTTTTGTGTATCCTCTGTTTTCCCCACTGTCTGATGCGTCAAAGTAATGAGGCGTCTTACAAAGCAACGACTATCTTCTAATATCTGTAATAATTTACAGTAAGGGGTGCATTTATTCCTTATAATATACAAGTTTTCCTAATGAACACTGAAGTGATTACTGCAGAAATTCTAAGTAATGACATCCGAACTCACTGTTTTTGCAAATATTAGTGTCTATTTAATAAAATCCGGCGATAAGGGTGAAAATTTCATTGTTGCGTTGTTGGATACCGCGAGTTTTGGATTCTGTAAGTACCTCCCTCAGAGATCTGGGGCCATTTCACAGAGAGACACAGAAGGGGTAGCAGGGTTCTTGGCAGTCTCCAGTGCAGTTGGGCAGCGTCATTAAAGAAAGAGAAAGAGGAGGGCTGGCAGTGTTCTTAAAAGTCTCCAATGACATTCTACTGTGTCATAGCTCACCTAGAAACAGGAGAGGTGGCAGTTTTCAGTGCTGAAAGACAAATTATAGGGCTGGCAGTGTTCTTCAAGTGCTCCAGTGACCTTCTATTATGCCATAGCTCACCCAGAAACAGGAGAGGTGGCAGTTTTCAGTGCTGAAAGACAAATTATAGGGCTGGCAGTCTCCTTCAAAGGCTTAAGTCACATTCTACTATGCCATAGCTCACCCACAAACAGGAGAGGTAGCAGTCTTCAGTGCAGAAACAGAAATTCAAAAATAGGTCTGGCAGTGTTCTTAAAATTCTCCAGTCACATTCTACTATGCCATAGTTCACCCACAAACAGGAGAGGTGGCAGTGCTGTAACAAAAATTCAAATAATAGGGATGGCAGTGTTCTTAAAAGTCTACAGTCCCATTGTGCTGTGTGGTCATCAAAATGGGTTTGCATCAATCCACAGAAGACCAGGAGCACCAAGCAGCTGCTGGCACCAGTCATGATAATAGCAATCCCTCTGCGTCATCTGCTAAAGCCTATGTTAAGGTGCATACTGTTTTTAAGTGAGGGAAACAAAAATGTAAAAAAAAACCTTTTAACTTGGTAAAGAAAAAAACACCTGTAATCAAGGCAAAGTTAACTGCAGAAAAAAAATTAAATTGGCAACATGCCATTCTACACATGCAGTGGCAAGGAAAAAAACAGGCTTTTGCCTTTCTCTATGAGTACTACTAGTTCTGCAACTGTCAGAGAGGCATCTTCTTGTAAGGTCAGTCATGATGATGCAAGACCTTGTCTTTTTGAGTGGTGCCCAAATACTTTTACGTATAAAAGCCGAGCTGGAAATAAACGGTAAGGCATTAGAAGAAACTGTATGTTCAGATTCAGATATGACTCAAATCCCTGAGGAAAGTCTTCACCAGCAGCAACAACAGCATATACCCAGCTACATTACATTTTTCAGAGACACGCTACTCTATGTATCAACGGCTTCACTAAGAGGCATACAGCTGATAATCTGTAACAAAAACTAAGGGATGTCATTGCAACATGGCTTATCCCGCTTGGACTCTCCTCAGGATATGTCATTTCTGAAAACCCCACCAATATTATGAGAGCATTACAGCTGGGTGATTTCCATCACATTCCCTTTTTTGCTTACACAATAAACTTGGTGGTACAGAGCTTTTTGAAAAATGACAGGGATGTGCAGGAGATGCTGTCTGTGGCCTGTAGAATATCTGGACATTTCCGGCATTCTGCATCAGCATGTAGGAGATTGCAGCAGCTACAAGAACAATTTAATTTGCTCTGCCACTAACTGAAGCAAGAGGTGGTAACAAGGTGGAATTCCACCCTGTATATGCTTCTGAGGATGGAGGAACAGTGAAAAGCAATCCATGCTTACTCCACAAGCCTTGACATTCGGAAAGGAAGGGGAATGTATTTTGCTCAAGCGCAGTGAAGAATTCTTTCTGTGTTGTGCAAGGTGCTGCAACCATTCAAAGTAGTCACCTGTGAAGTGAGTTCAGACACTGCTAGCTTGAGCCAAGTGAGTCCCTTAATTAGACTTTTGGAAAAGCAGCTTGAAAAACTGAAGGAGGAGCTCTAACAAAGCAATTACGCTAAGTATGTCGGACTTGTAGATTAAGTACTGTATTCGCTTCACCAGGATCCAAGAGTTATCAAAATCTTGAAATCGGATCACTATTGTTTGGCGACTCTGCTTGATGACTCCTACCCTTTAAGTGCTATGTCTTATTCTTTGTTTTCAACTGACCCAGATCTCAAAAGATGAAAGGAGCTCCTGGTGAGCAAGATGACAGCTCAAGTGTTATGTGATAGGACGGTGTCTCATCCTTCAGTTTCTCACTCAACTGCTGCTAGGAAAAAAGTTAGCTTTCCCAAGAACTTTGCCGTAACTCCACCTGATCCTACTATCAACAAGCAAAAGATGGTGGAGGATTATTTTAATGACAGCACAAAAATAGACACATTAGACAGTCCTTTTACATACTAGGAGGAAAGAAAGGGAATTTGGAGACCCATTTACCAACTCTCTTTGCACTACCTAAGCTGACCACCCTCCAGTGTGTACTCGGAAAGAGTTTTCAGCACAGCCGGGAAACTTGTCAGCAATCGGCGTAGGAGGCTACTTTCTCAAAATGGGGAAAAGAAAAAAATGAACTACAATTTCCCCGAGGAAGGCCTTTACCACCAATTACATCAAATACAGAGACTTCTGTAATGGTGGATTCCAGCTGGGATGAATTAATAATGTGAGAGGATGATGTACAAACTGATCAGGGTGAGGATGAGTCTGAGGATGATGACAACAACATCCTGCTACAGTAGAGTTCATTAACAGCACTGCTAGCTTAGGTGCCTTAAGCCCATTGTTAGCTTGTGTTATGGGGGCTCAAACAAACCAAGCACTTCCGCCACAAAAGTGGCACTCCTTGTCAATGAAGTGCTTGGTTTGTTAAAGTGTGCATGTCCTTTTTAAGTTCCAACATAAGGGTAGGTGGGAGGGCCCAAGGACAATTCTATCTTGCACCACTTTTCCTTTCAGCTACCACCGTGTGCCAACGTTACCTACATGTGCTATATACTGTTGTGCGCTTTGCAAAACGTAGCTAATGACAAAACACCCATTGATGATGCAGATGACTCAGCACAACATTTTGTCGTCTGGTCTACTGTAAAAGAATTGATCAAAATTAGTGACACCTAGGCTATAACTCCACCTGATCCTACTATCAACATCCACAGAATGGTGGAATATTACTATTATTTTTTTTAACAGTATAAAGACAACAGTTTTATTAACAAAGAACAACGTTGCTTGCAGAAGTCATGTAAGCATGGATGTCTAAATAGACGTGTATATGTATTACTTAAACCTTACACTTTGTTGCTGTTTCAACAGTAAAGTGTTTGTAATCTGCACTTTACGTCATAGGTACCTAGCTATATTTTAATTTTGGGGAGTTAGGGGACGATTCGAAGCTCAGTGATGACCTTTCTTTTTGCTGTGAATGTCAGTGGCTCTTTTTAATGCATTGTCTGGAACAAGATCCAATATACTTATGTCAAAATGAGCACAGACAATTTTTGGACACCTGGCGGACATACCCTTCTGAAGTTTGTTTTCAATCATTCTTTCAATTGCATCTCTATCGTACGTGTAACCACATACTTTATCTTTCACTGGGTTCACCATCTCCAACTGTGTTATAGGAGTGCTCTGGGTGACGGCGATATCCTCGTCTTCATCTCCCAAAGCTTAGTCTTGCGAGCAGGGTTCTCTTACCCCTTTGTCTGTATGTATTAACCAGTATTGTTTTTTTAATGTTTGCTCCCAATTGTAAAGAGCTACGAAATTTGCTGGCGCTATATAAATAAATGTTGATGATGATGATGATAGTCTACAGAGGCCGGTGATACACCTATTTGCTTTCTCAGGTCTCTTAGCTGTTTTTTTTTTTTTTTTTTTATAAACGTTTTATTTTTGCAAGGTCATGAGAACAGCATAGGACAAATGACAAAATGCATACTGATAGCATAAGTATACAGGAGGAAACCATATCAGCCATCAGCATGAAACATAAGAGGATACTAAGTCAACCAGTCTAACAATTTTAGTAATGACAGATGACCTAAGGTTTTATAGAAAGAGGAAGAAAGAGAGAGAATACATAGAGGAGGAAAGGAGAGAGAGATGAAAGAGAAGAGGAGAGAAGGGAAGGAGTGAGTGACTAGATCCATTGTTAGTTGGAAAAAGATCCAAGAAGAAGAATGAGGTTTTAAAGCGGAGTTAAATAAAGGGTGGGCATGCCTGGAAGAAGGATAACCATGGGTCCCAAACCCTGGAGAAGGCTCCGGAGGAGTTTCGGATAATACTGGTCATGTATTCCATCCGTTCAATCTGCCAAATTCTGTTGATTATGGACTGCATGGAAGGAGGAGATTGCGAACGCCAGTCTGCCGCTATTTGGCAGGTAGCTGCCGAAACAATATGTCTAATCAATTTGTTCTCATGTCGGGATGCCGAGGGAGCCCCCATAGGGAGAAGAAAAATTTTTGGCTCCAGGGGAATATCCACCAGGAGAATTGAATTAATCAGGCCTCTTATCTGGTTCCAGAAGCCTGTCAATTTTGGGCACGACCACCATATGTGGAGAAAAGTGCCTTCATGGGAGCACCCTCGCCAGCACCGATCAGATGAATCAGGATGGATTTTGCAAAGACGCGAAGGCACATAGTACCACCGATAAAGCATCTTATAAACATTCTCTTTAATTCTTACGCAGATGGAACTAGAGGCGGCGTTCTCGTAAATTTCAGACCATTCCTCTTCCAGTAGCTCCTCTCCAAGGTCCCGTTCCCAGGTTAGTTCATGGGGGGGTCTAAGAGAAGAAGAAGGGGAAGCAAGTTCGTGGTAAAGCGTTGATATCAGACCTTTGGTTGAGGATTGGCGTAGACAGAGGGCTTCGAAGGTGGAGAGAGGTCGGGTTAGCAGGCGATCTTTAGCAACACTATGGAAATGGCGAAGTTGCAAGAACTGATAAAAGTGCTTTGAGGGAATGTGGATCTGTGATTGAATTTCAGAAAACTGAGGAAAAGTTACTGAGGTGGATAAATGATTGAGGTAGATGACTCCCCGCGAATACCATGGCTGGAATGAGTTATGATGTAGTCCGGGAGGAAATTCCGGAGAATTGAATAGCGGAACAACCGGAGAGGGATGGGGAGATAAGGCGAATTTTTGGGATGATGAGTCCCAGATGGATAATGTGTGTGAGACTATTGGGTGAGATAACAGACGTTTGGGGCGACGAGGCCTCGGGACCCATAGGAGAGAGGATAAGGAAAGCAGTCCCAGACCCTCTGCCTCAATTTTAGACCAAACTCTGGCTTCCGTCCGACCAGACCATAGGACACACTGAGCAAGTTGAGCGGAGAGGTAGTATCTTTGAAAATCAGGAATCCCCAGACCTCCCCCCCGCGGGGACCTCTGAAGAACCTTAAGTCGGACCCGGGGTCGTCTGCCCGACCAGACAAATCTGGAGACATGGAATTGTAGGAATTTAAAAACATATGGCGGTATGCGGATGGGGAGAGTCTGAAAGAAGTAGAGCAGCCTAGGGAGGATATTCATTTTGACGGCATTAATGCGTCCAAGCCAGGAGATATAGAGCTGTGACCACGATGTAAGGTCTATTTTGATTTGATCGAGTAGGTGAGGAAAATTGGCTTGAAATAGATGTCGATAGTGCTTTGTGATGGAAACACCCAAGTATTTAATTTTGCGGCGACCCCAGTGAAAAGGGAAGGAGCGTTCTAATAATAACTTGTCTGTAGCTGATATATTAAAGTCTAGAACCTCCGTCTTATCTGGATTGATCTTGTAGCCCGAGAAATAGCCATAGAGATCAAGTTCCTCTAGGAGGGGGGGTACCGACGTTTTGGGATTAGTGATAGTGAGCAGAACGTCGTCTGCATATAGGGCAATCTTATGGGTAGAGGGGCCCACCTGTATGCCAGATATCTCATGATTGTTACGAATTCTGGCGGCTAATGGCTCGATGACTAGAGCAAATATCAGTGGGGAGAGGGGGCATCCTTGACGAGTGCCGTTCGTGATCAAAAAGGGCATCGAGGTCAGACCATTAGCGGAAACAGTAGCTGACGGAGATCGGTAGAGGGCCAAAATACCTGTCAGGAATTTGTCTGTGAATCCCACTGCTCGAAGCACACCCTCCATAAATGACCAGGAGATGCGATCGAACGCCTTTTCGGCGTCGAGCGCCATGACGAGAGAGGATAGATTATCATTGTTTATCATGTGGATTAGATCAATAATCCTTCTGGTATTATCAGGGGCTTGGCGCCCTGGAATAAAGCCCACCTGGTCAGGATGGATGAGGGCTGGAAGGAGTGGATTCAACCTAGAGGCCAAGATTTTTGCAAATAATTTTAGGTCAACATTTAGTAACGAGATGGGCCTGTAACTAGCGCAAAGAGAGGGGTCTTTTCCCGGTTTGGGAATTACAATTATATTAGCCCTGGTGGTGGCGGAGTCGAAGGGAGCCCCCCCTAGCACTTCATTGAAAAATTTTGTCAGGTGAGGACCGAGGCAAACTTTTTATAGTACTGGGGGGTGAGGCCGTCCGGGCCGGGAGCTGAGGAGGATTTCAGGGACTTAACTGCTGTCAATACCTCCGATAGAGTAATGTCTTCATTCAGGACAGATTGTTGTGTGGTAGTAATTTTAGGGATGGGTGTAGATAAAAGGTAATCGGACAGGGTGGGAGGCTGGGGGTCCCGATGAGGGGAGGGAGCATCGAGGTTATAGAGGGAAGAATAGAAGTCCCTGAATTCTCTAACTATCCCTGTTGGGTCATAAGTTACATCTCGAGAAGGAGACTGTCGAATTTTATCAATATCTTGCAAGGCTATTTTTTTCCGGAGCTTTCTAGCTAATACGGAATCAGCTTTATCCGCCTTATCATAATACCGTTGTTGGAGCTTCTGCATCGTGACAGCTGCTCTACGGGAGAGTATGGTATTTAGTTGGCCCTTCATTGACGCAATCTTGGGAAGTAGGGTCGGGTCGTGGTGAGATTGATGCTGAGTAAGGAGTGAAGCTAACCCACTTTCCAGGGATAAGATTTCCTCAGCTGCTTTCTTTCTAGCTGCAGCTGACTGACTAATTAATTGGCCTCGGATGGTAGCCTTGTGAGCCTCCCAAACAATTCCGGGGGCAACATCAGGGGTTGAATTTTCCTGAAAGTAATTGGTAATGGAGGTCTTAATGTCTAGGCAGATAGATCTATTAAGTAAAAGTGCGTCGTCTAGGCGCCATCTACTGCGCTGGGGGGGGCGGTTTGAGGAGATCTAGTACGAGGGAAACACCCGAATGGTCTGTCCAAGAGAGGGGGGTAATGTCTGCCCGCGTCACATGATGAGTGAGTGAGTGTGAGATGTGTAACATATCTATGCGCGTGTATAGTTGATGTGGGGCTGAGAAGTGAGTATAATCCTTGGCGTCTGAGTTACATAGTCTCCAGGAGTCATATAAATGATGGTGTATAAGGAGTGTGGACAAGGTGGCGGATTCAGAGGAGGAGGAAATACCCCGCCGAGGAGAGGAGGGGGGAGACCTATCGAGAGCCGGGTCGAGAGTAACGTTAAAGTCACCTCCCATGATAACATGGCCCTGCGCCAACCGCTCAACTTGCTTAAAGAGCTTTGTAAAGAAAGGCTTTTGCCTCTGATTCGGGGCATAAACTGAGACCAGAGTGACGGGAGTAGACCGGAGAGTGCCGCTCACCAAAAGAAAGCGGCCTTCTGGGTCAGCATGGGTCTTGGAGTGAAGAAAGGGGACTTTACTATGGATTAAAACAGCAACGCCCCGTTTCTTGCAGTCTGCTGAGGCAAAAAAGGTCTGGGAAAATTGCTTACCCTGGAGCCGAGTATGGGCACCTGTGAGATGAGTCTCCTGAAGAAGAACAATGTCTGCGTTTTCTCTCCTACAGGCACCCAAGAGAATCGTACGTTTATGAGGAGAGTTGAGGCCATTCACGTTGACGGAAAAAATCTTCAAAGCCATGGCAGTCGCGAGGAGCCAAAGTCTGGAAATAGGTCTAAACAGTTAGATAGGGAACAAAACCTGTTAGTTTGTGGGTGGAACAGAAGTTTGAAGAGCCAATTAGAGAGTGGATCAAAGTCACAAGAAGAAGAGAAAAGAGATAGAAAAAGAAGAAGCCCAATTGGGCGAAAACCCTGAGTAAAAGGAATCCTAAGCGGATTCAAAGACATTATTATAAGCTAGAGCGCAGTAAAATTAACAATGTCAAAGGGTGCACGGGGGTGGTCCTTAGGCTCGCACGGCATCGACAGCCACCAGAGCCTCGGGAGACCCACAAATAGAGTACATTAATTGAAAAATTCAAAATCAAACCATGGAACGGTGTGCAAGGTAAATAAAACTTGTACAGTAAATATTTATAACAGTTTAAGGAAGAAAAAAAAAAAAAGGGGGGAGGGGGTTAGGGAAGTGGAGGGGGGAGGGAAGGGAGGGTAGGAAAGAGGGGAGAGGGAGGAGGAAGGGACACGGGAAAGGCAAGCTGCTCCCCCCTCCAACAGCAGGGAAAAGGCCATATTACAAACAGCCATAATATTACACAAAGAGAAGAAGCATGAGGGGTCTGGAGGCCAGCAATAGAACTATTGGTAGAAACAAGAAAAAGAGCAACCACCAAAACAAAAAGCAATAAAACATATTATGTAAACTACTTGAGAGTGTAGGGTAGTAACCGCTACCAACTGACGATGAAAGTCCCCCTAAAAACAAGGGAGAGTTAAAACAGGAAGAAAACAAAAACAGACACAGATAGGACCATTAGTACAACAATAGACAAATCAGGGAGGATCTGCATCCCGCGGACGTCGTCTCGAAGACCGGGACCAATCAGGCTGAGGAAGCGCCGGGCGCTGGGTCTGGGAAGGAGTAGCCTGAGGGGCTGACGGCTCGGGAAGAATGCCCAGCTTATCCAAGAGGCTCTGACCCTGTTCCAGCGATTTGACAAAGTGGGAGGAGTTGTCAGCAAATACTTGAAGCTGGAAAGGGAAGCACCAGCGGTAGCGGAGGTTGTGTTGTCGAAGAATCCTAGTGACTGGCTGAAGATCCCTCCGCTTTTGTATCGTGGAAGGAGCCAAGTCCTGGAATAGCTGGATGTCCATGTCCCGAAATGTAATTACTGGTCGGTCCCTGGTAGCGGAAAGAATACGATCTCTGGTCCGGAAATAATGTAGACGGACAATGATATCCCGAGGAGGTTGGCTGTTTGGGGGTTTGGCTCTCAGGGCACGGTGAGCCCGATCCAAAAGACAGTCAGTCTCAGAGATGTCCGGGAGGAGGTGAAGAAAGAGGGCCATGAGGAAAGCTTGAAGGTCTGCGTTACCGATTTCCTCAGGCACATTTCTGATGCGGACATTATTACGGCGAGATCGGTTCTCAGAATCCTCTTGCTTCTCTTTCAAGATTTCAACTTCGTCACGGAGGCGGGAGAGTTCCTTATCAGTTGCAGTGTTGATCGGCAAATGTCGTCAGTTTTTGATTCTAGGGCGTCTGTCCTGTTTCCCAGCGCGTTCAACTCTGTTCTGAGCTCGCTGACCACTTTTGTCATTTCCTGATAGAAAGTAGTTTTCACCCCCTCCAAGAGACTGGTCATTACCGCTTGAATCTGAGGGTCAAGTTCAACTTCAGACGATGAAGATCCCGACGCCCCCTGGCGATCAGCTTGTGGAGAGGGGGGCTTCGCTTTTGATCCAAAGAAATTTGCAGAGGTTCCTGCTGTCACTTTCTTTGGTTTGGAAGCCATGGTGCCCTCAGGCGAGCCGATCTGGCCGTTGGATGGGATAACAAGGCCAAGGTCAGGTAAAGAGAGGGAGAGGGAGAGGAGGGTGCACACCGAACTCGGTTCAGTTGAGAGGGGTCCTACCCGGGATCGGGCAGCATAGTAAAGTTCACATACTAGCCGTGGGTGTAATGATGAACAGACGAATCAAGGCACTTGAAAGGCTGGTTTCGAATAATAATCAACCGGTCACGGGCAATAATAATGGTAGAGAGCGTTTTGCTCGTATGGGGATTGACTCCAAGAGGGCACTCTGAGGATACGACTGGTCACCACATCCGTCAGGATTAGATCTCACAAGGACAGTCAATATATTTGGGTGCACGTAGAAACTGTGGTCTCCAATGGGGGAGGTTGATTTTATGTTACAGGTGTAGTGGCACAGAAACGACACAATGGGGCAGCAGTTGACCCCTCAGGCTCCGAGACCAGGTGAGGGTTTACATCGGATTTCTGACTGCTGAGATGTAGCAGCAATACTTAGCACACCAGCATGTAACTGTTATTAATAATACAGTTGAAAATATATTAGGATATAAGGACGGTGTAGTTTGCTTGAACGGCCACAGGGTGGCAGTAGTTTCCCACACTGGAAGTTTGTATTCGATCTAGTCTGTGCAATCAGGTTGTTGACTCACAGTTCACTGCACGGAACAGCCAGAATTTCACGCAGGAGGGAGTCCCAGCCCAGTCAAGACGGGGATCTACTGAAGGGAGCCAGCAGTGAAACGCCGGGCTGTTCTGCCGGACACCGACTGACAAATCAGGTGAGTTGTTG
Organism: Mixophyes fleayi; assembly: GCF_038048845.1. NCBI lineage: Eukaryota > Metazoa > Chordata > Amphibia > Anura > Limnodynastidae > Mixophyes > Mixophyes fleayi. Next base: position 161,281,937 of record NC_134407.1, read on the forward strand.
CTGGTGGTGTCCGTGTCTTAAGCGCTGCTGTCAGTGAGCTGCCTGAATGTCCCCCTGGTGTCAGCGCTAGCACAGGGCTGCTGGTGAGGGTCTCAGTTGCATCTCAGCTGCGGGGGTAAGAGCGGGAGAGGGGGGGGGTGGTGATGCCGTTCACGGAGGGTCAGTGAGTGGGGATAAGAGCACTTAGCAGGCACTACTGTGCTCCAGCCCCAGCTGGTGTATCCAAGGGGAAACGATGCTGGCACTGTGTGTGTGTTCCGTCGGCGGTTACAGCCGCACCGCCATTGCGAGCTGCAGGGTCAATGAGAGTTGCGCGGTTCGCGCCAAAAGCTAAGTGCGGGCAGCGGGACTAGTGTGGTGTCCCGATAAAGGTGTCGGGCAGAAGCCCTTAGTGTCTCAAGACCGGATGAGCGGCTTTTGGTCAGATTAGCTTTGTCAGAGACAAAATTTAAGCGCTTTCCTTCTTGTTGTGGCAGGAGACGTTAGGAAGTGTGACCGTCCATTTTGGCTGCCAGGCCACGCCCCCTCTTAGCTGTTTTTTAAACTGGACATATTTATCATCCTACCTCAGGGCCTCCTTGTATTATTCTTCTGAAGCCCAGTTTATCTCTCATGTACAAGCTCTCTTAAATCTGGGATCTCATCCGGTGGGTCATGTTTTAACTTAAGTACGGTCTCCTCAACTACATCTATATATTGGTTTAAATCTCTGTTCAATGCAGCGTATTCCATCATGACGGATTCCATGCTGCCCACATGTTTCGTGTCACAGTCAGTCTGAAGCAGATCTAATGCCACTCCAGTTGTAATATCCATTCCTGTTCTTACATAAGTTTGGCAGTTCTTCAGGGATGAGAGGGAGGTATCCAGAGAGGAGAATGAGATTAAAGATGCAGCATGAGCAGACATGGTTTAATAATGTATAGTTCATTGACAGCACTGTTGGGCCTAAAGCACATAAGCTATTGGTAGCTTGTTTTGTAAGGGCCCAAACAAGCCAAGCACTTAAGCCACAAAAGTGGCGCTCCTTGTCGCTGGAGTGCTTCCTTTGTTAAACTTTACATGTCCTTTTCAATGTCTTACATAAGGGTGGGTGGGAGGGCCCAAGGACAATTCCATCTTGCACCACTTTTCTTTTTTTTTCTGCCTCTGCTGTGTGACAATGTTTCCTAGATGTGATATGAACTGCTGTGTATTTGTGTCGTTGCTCTGTCGCTTAGCATCCAGCCAGCTCGCTGCAGTCTTTGGGCTAGATTTACTAAGCTGCGGATTTGAAAAAGTGGGGATGTTGCCTATAGCAACCAATCAGGTTCTAGCTTTCATTTATCCTTTGTCCAAAAGTGTATGAAAATAATATTGTGACCTGTGAGGTGTTCAAAATTGACAGGAAATTAGTATTATTGAGGTTAATAATAATGTTTGAACAAAAAAATACAAATACAAAACCAAAGCCAAAACATGCAAGGACAGTTTTGCCAAAACCAAAACCAAAACACGCACTTAATTCAGATCCAAAATCAAAACCATAATCAAAACACGGGGGTCAGTGAACATCTCTACAATTAATATATCTTTACATGTTACTAAATGATGTTAAAGAGCATCTAAAATTAGGGCTAATGTTTAAACTTATCAAAATCCCAAAAGCTTTGTGACATTCAGTTATATTTGGCATTCTAGTGCTTCTAAATTACCCCTTCAACTACTGTGTACCCTGATACTCCAATTCATTTTATGTAGGGCTGAGTGTTATACAGTGTATTACTCCTTCCATTGTCTGCTTGCATTTCACTCATTTTCATTTTTACATATAAATGTCATAGAGACTGCCTTTTTTTAAAATATTTAATACATGTATTTTGTGTACATCTGTATTTCTTTCCATTGCAAGCACATCCTATTTTTCATATTATCACTAGTTGTCACTCACCTTGATAATGTGTATCAGTTATTGCATTAGGTAATAGATTATTATATAATGCCTTTTCCAGTTGTTTTATTTGATGTGATTATTTGTATTATGATTTATTGTCACATATATAATATATGTAATAAACTAAAGTAGATGACTCCCTTTGGTGAAGTAAAGTGCTCAACACACAGTGACTGACTGGCCACATACCAAAGATAAATATAAGAGCTTATCTTGAAATCCTAAAAGCCTCCTTGTCATGGGATTCCTATTGGTGATTAAATCCCAAACATCTGGATTGCTTCGTAGGATGTGAGTTGCATGTATTTAATTTATGACCTTTATTTTCCATATAATATGTATACACTTAATCATATTTTTTAATGTCAGATATTCCAAGTTACAGGTTGCATTAAAAGCAGTCACCTAGCCTTATTCTTTGATTCACTGTCCCTGCTCAATTTTTGGGAGGAGTGGTCAAGTGTGTGTGTGTGTGTGTGTGTGTGTGTGTGTATGTGTGTGTACTTGCAATCCTATACTTGTGAGGACATTGATCATCATCATCATCATCATTTATTTATATAGCGCCAACATATTCCGTAGCGCTTTACAATTGGGGACAAACGTAATAAACTAATAAACAAACTGGGTAAAACAGACAAAGAGGTGAGAAGGCCCTGCTCGCAAGCTTACAATCTATGGGACAATGGGAGATTGACACATGAGGTTAAGTATACATTTTGCATCTTGGCCCAGCCAGACTGCAAAGGTAGGGTGACTCATAAGCTAAATGATCCTGTCACACAACAATGTTATTCCGGGGGTAGTTGTCTTGTGTGAAATTGTGTAACAGGCTAAAGGTAGTGAGGTTAAGATGGTGGTTGAGGAATATTATACGCTTGTCTGAATAGGTAGGTTTTCAGAGAACACTTGAAAGTTTGTAGAACAGAGGAGAGTCTTATTGTGCGAGGGAGAGAGTTCCATAGAGTGGGTGCAGCCCGAAAAAAGTCCTGTAACCGGGAATGGGAGGATGTAATGAGGGTGGATGAGAGACGCAGATCTTTTGCAGAACGGAGTTGCCGAGTTGGGAGATATTTTGAGACAAGAGAGGAGATGTATGTTGGTGCAGCTTTGTTGATGGCCTTGTAGGTTAGTAAAAGTATTTTATATTGGATTCGGTAGAAGACAGGCAGCCAGTGTAGAGACATACAGAGTGATTCAACAGAGGAATAGCTATTTGCAAGGAAAATCAGTCTTGCCGAAGCATGTAAAATAGATTTTAGGGGTTTGAGTCTGTTTTTGGGAAGACCAGTAAGGAGGGAATTGCAATAGTCAATGCGGGAGATGATTAGTGCATGAATTAAGGTTTTAGCAGTGTCTTGTGTGAGATATGTGCGGATTCTGGAAATGTTCTTTAGATGTATGTAACATGATTTAGATATAGAGTCAATGTGGGGAACAAAGGATAGGCGTGAATCAAGGATTACACCTAGGCAGCGAGCTTGTGGGGTGGGATTTATGGTCATGTTATCAACAGAGATAGAAATGTCAGGTATGCTCTTGTTGGCGGGTGGGAATATTATTAACTCTGTTTTAGAAAGATTAAGTTTGAGTTGACGAGAGGCCATCCAAGATGAAATGGCAGAAAGACAGTCAGTTACACGGGACAACACAGATGTCGAGATATCAGGAGAGGATAGATAGATTTGGGTATCATCCGCATAGAGATGATACTGAAAGCCAAAGGAACTTATTAGATTTCCAAGAGAAGCGGTATAGATAGAGAACAGCAGAGGACCTAGCACCGAGCCTTGTGGTACTCCAACTGATAGGGGAACCGGAGCAGAGGTGGCTCCAGAGAAATTAACAGTGAAAGAGCGATTAGAGAGGTAAGATGAGAACCAGGATAGAACTGTGTCTTGAAGACCTAGGGATTGCAGCGTTTGTATGAGAAGAGAGTGGTCAACTGTGTCAAATGCAGCCGAGAGATCAAGGAGAATTAGGAGAGAGTAATGGCGTTCAGTCTTAGCAGTGATCAGATCATTAACAACCTTGGTCAGCGCAGTCTCTGTGGAGTGTTGAGAACGAAAGCCAGACTGAAGAGGATCCAACAGGTTGTTTGCGGAAAGAAAGCGTGTGAGGCGAGTGTAGGCAAGTCTCTCTAGAAGCTTGGAGGGGCAAGGGAGCTGAGAGATGGGACGGTAATTTGAGAGAGAGTTTGGGTCGGAGTTTTGTTTTTTTAGAATAGGAGTAATCACTGCATGCTTGTATAGTGATGGAAAGATGCCAGTAGAGAGTGAGAGATTACAGATTTGAGTTAGAGGTGAAATGAGCACAGAAGACAGGGATCTACCAATTTGCGAGGGAATAGGATCAAGAGGACAGGAGGTAGAGTAGGAAGATAAGAAGAGCGTAGAAATTTCCTCTTCATTTGTGGGGTCAAATGAAGAAAGGGTGTCAGAGGGTAGTGGGAAGGAAATGAGCTGATGGCTTGTTGAGGAAGAGGATACCATTTCTAGTCTGATCTTGTCAATCTTGTCCTTGAAGTAGGAAGCAAGATCCTGAGCACTGATAGTAGATGGAGGGTTCGGGGTGGGAGGATTGAGAAGATGATTAAATGTATTGAAAAGGCGTTTGGGGTTAGAAGCCTGAGCATAGATAAGAGATTGAAAGTATGTTTGTTTTGCAGTGTCCAGAGCATTTCGATAGGAGTGGTAGACAGAAGTATATGTGAAGAAGTCATTAGAGCTTCGAGATTTACGCCAGTGACGTTCTGCTTTACGGGACAGTTTTTGAAGATTTCGTGTTGCTTTGGTGTGCCACGGTTGACATCGAAGTCGACGTGTAGTATGAAGTGTCGCTGGAGCCACTTGATCAAGGGCCGTTGCTAAGGTTAGGTGAAAATGAGGTACTGCCATCTCAGGGGATGAGAATGTAGAGATAGGGGAGAGAAGGTGTTGGAGAGAGGTGGAAAATTGTTGAAGATTAATAGAATTAAGATTTCTACGAGTATGAGGAGGCTTGGTTGAGTCAGACAGTAGAGAGGTTAGAGCAGTGGGGGTGAGAGTGTAGCTGATAAGGTGATGATCCGAGAGGGGGAAGGGTGTATTAATAAAATTAGAAACTGAGCATAGTCTAGAGAAAACAAGATCAAGGCAGTGGCCATCCTTATGAGTAGATGATTCAATCCACTGGGAGAGGTCAAGTGAGGATGTTAGAGAGAGTAGTTTGGAAGCAGCTTTGGAAGGTGGGTTATCAATGGGGATGTTGAAGTCACCCATGATGATGGTGGGGATGTCTGAAGATAAGAAGTGAGGGAGCCATGCAGAGAAATCCTCAATAAATTGTTGGTGTGCTCCAGGGGGACGATAGATCACCGCAACACGTAGGGAGAATGGATTAAAAATGCGAATAGCATGTACTTCAAAAGATGTGAACGTGAGTGATGGGACATTTGGTAGAACTGTGTATGTGCACTGTGGGGAGAGAAGTAGTCCAACCCCACCTCCTTGTCTGCCTTCAGGTCTGGAGGTGTGGGTGAGATGGAGGCCACCATGTGAAAGTGCTGCAGGTGAGGCAGTGTCTGATTGCATAAGCCATGTTTCTGTTATTGCCAGAAGGTTGAGGTTTTTTGAGAGGAAGAGATCATGAACGGAGGTAAGTTTGTTACAAACAGAGCGTGCATTCCAAAGGGCACATTTAAAGGACTTGGGAAGAGAGGGGAGACAGGTGATGTGTTTGAGGTTTGCTATAGAACGGTAGTGTTCTGATGTATGTGTGTGTGAGGAGTGTGGGGGACCTGGATTAGGTGATATATCACCAGCTAATAGAAGCAGAGTGAGCGAAAGATAGGCAAGGGGATTGTAAGATGTGTGGCCTTTTATTTTCTGGCGACAGGTGGAGGCTGTACTTGTTAGAGATAATAAATAGGACAACAGTTCATGGGTGTTAAATAGAGGTGAGTGGAGTAATGCAGGTGCAATATGAACAAATTTGTGTGTTGGTGGAGGGGTGAAAGATGACACAGTCCTAAAGATCATGCCATGAAATGAGACTAAGAAAAGCAATTTGTGAAACATTGTGATAAAAGGGGTAAAAGCAAAAAGCAAGGGTATTTTAAGAATTACCTCTTAGCAGTATTCCATATAAATAGACAAGTAGTGCAGAAATAGGCTGTGGCAGATGTTGCTTATTGCTGGGAGTAAAAGCAAGTCAAATGTAGTCCAATGTTTGTCCAACTGTGTTGTCTAACTGTGCATTTTCGTCCACTTTGTGAGAAAATCCCACTTAGTGCAGAAATCACACACGTCTAACCCCACATACGTCTCCCCATAGAATGAAGCTAAGATGTAGTCAGTCTAATTTAGGAATACACTACAGATGTGCTAATTGGTCAGCTAATCAAAGGAAAAGAAAACATTTGTGGGAAAGGATAGAGGCCAGATACCTATCATAAATTAGGCAGCAATAAAAGACTGTGCCAACCTAAGTTTAAACAGATAACAGTTTCCTATAACATACTTAAACACAGATTGCAGGGATGAAATTCACAGAATAATGATCAGAGCAGTAGTAGTAGCAGCATGGATGAACATACTTAAACACAGATTGCAGGGATGAAATTCACAGAATAATGATCAGAGCAGTAGTAGTAGCAGCATGGATGAACATACTTAAACACAGATTGCAGGGATGAAATTCACAGAATAATGATCAGAGCAGTAGTAGTAGCAGCATGACTGTTTACACACCAACACTGTGAGGACCTTGGTCATTGTGGGGACAAAAAATGAGGTCCCCACAAAGCTTACCAAGGCTAATCAATGCAGGGGACCTTGCTGATATGCTCAGCATAAAAATCTGGCATATCTCCATGAGTCACTATTGTCAGACCAAAAGTGTACGTGTGTCCAATGTGGAGGAGAGAGTGTGTGTGCACGCCACCACTAGAGGTCAGTTGACCATCCATACGTATGTCCCAATATGAGCAGGAAGAGGAGGAGATTACAGCTTTCCTGGCCTTTTTACACCAGAGATAAGACACAATCAAATCCATCTGCTGCTGCTGCTGAAAGTAAGGACAGTAGAGCATGACAGAGCTGGTCCAGCTCAGGGCCACCTTAATTACTTTATGGGCCCCCGGGCAATGCAGTGTACCAGGCCCCTAAAAAAAAAAATATATATATATACATATATATATATATATATATATATATAGTGTGTGTGTGTAAAAAAAAAAAATATATGTATGTAAAAAAAAACGTGAATATATATATAATCACTTTATATATATATATATATATATATATATATATATATATATATATATATATATATATATAGGGGCCCCCTTAACTTAACTTAAGTCCGATCCTCTTCTTTTTTCCGCGCCGCTGAGTCTCTTCTGCCCTCTTCCGTGCTGTGACAACACGCCTAGCATTCACTGCGAGCACAGCACGGAAGAGGGGACCAGGGAGGGAGCCGGATCACCGCTGATGTGACCGCAAGGTAAGTATTTAAAGAAAAAAAAAAAAAACATTTTTTTTTTTTTTTAGGATTCGGACGGGCCCCACTTGCCTGCAGGGCCCCCGGGCACCTGCCCATCGTGCCCAATGGAAGAGACGGCCCTGGTCCAGCTACAGAGTGACAGGTCAGATCATGAGCAGTCCTCTATGACATTGGGACAAGTGGTCAAGCATTCGTTCGACACTTTCATGTCACAAGAGAGGCGGTGTAGGGACCCAGCAATATGGAACCAGTGCTCAGCCAAGGCTTTCACAGGTCGGTGTAGGACACAGTTTAGCTATTCAAAAGCACTTTGCCTTCTCAGCAAGTCATAATGGGCTGCTCTGCTTCCTTTCAGGTTGTAAACAAGTGCACAGAAAAACTTGAGACATACAGGAGATCCAAGCAGTGGAGAAGCACATGGTCAAGTTTATCCAAACTTGCCGGGTGCCTGCAAAGAGTGACTGCATCGTATACCTTTAAAGACTTGTTGAAACAATATGCAGTGATTGACTAGGACTGTAATCTCCATGGCTACGTGTTGGTGTATGCGAGGATGTGGATGTCCTGAGACAGCCAAAATACATGAAACTTTCCCCACCATGCAGTCCATGTCAGTACTTTGAGCAAAGTCAAAGTGTAAATCTCATGGGGTAAATCTGGGGACAAACATACCCATATGATTGTTCTGTTGACACAGCATTAGGAAAGGGGTGTCCCTATGCGCCATGTACCAGCATGAGTCCTCACAATGCAATAAAAACAAGTGTGTGTGTGTTTGTTTTCTCCATGTGTTTTCCGTAATTACTAATAGAGATGCTCAGGCTCGGTACTTTCGATCTGAGTACCGAGCAGAGCTGGCTCGGTACTTTCACGTGCCCTCGGAAGTGAGAACGAGGCAAAACCTCATTGTTGCGTAGTTGGATTTTGCGAGTTTTGGATTCTATAAGTACCGCCCTTCACAGCGATCCAGCGCCATTTCACAGAGAGACACAGATGGGGCAGCACGGTTCTTGGCAGTCTAGAGCAGTTGGGCAGCGTCATATCTAAAACAGAAAGAGGAGGAGTGGCAGTTTTCCTTTAAGTCTCCAGTGACATACTGAGTTATTGTTCACACAGAAACAGAAGAGGTCCATTGCTCCATTGCTAATTGTCATTGCTGAAATAGAAATAATAGGGCTGTCAGTGTTCTACAAAATCTGCAGTCACATTGTACTGTGTTATTATAGCTTACACAGAAACAGGAGAGGTCCCAGTGTTGTTGCCAGTCTACAGTCTATGTGGCATTGCTCCATTGCTAATTGTCATTGCTGAAATAGAAATAATAGGGCTGTCAGTGTTCTTCAAAATCTGCAGTCACATTATACTGTGTCATAGCTCACCCAGAATTAGGAGAGGTGTCAGTGTTTAGTGCTGAAACAGAAATACATATAATAGGGTTGGCAGTGTTTTTAAAAGTCTCCAGTGACATTCTACTGTGCCACAGCTCATACAGAAACAGGAGGGGTGGCAATGTCCTTGTCATTCTCCAGTCTCCAGTCTCATTGTTCTTGTTACACTCCAGTCTTCAGTAACATTCTTCTTGTCACTCTCCAGTCTCAGTCATGGTACTAATCACTCTACATCATGTGCTAAAGCCTATGGTCAAGTCCATAGTGGTTTTAAGTCAGGGAATCAAAAATGTAAAAAAAAACTATTTAAAGAAAAAACACCTCTCTAATAAAGGTGAAAGTTTACATTCAATTCTACCCAAATTATTAACAACCATATCATCATCAGCTAGTTCCCTTCTTTCAGCTAGATCCCAGCACCTGCTTAGTGTAGATTACACTGTCATCATCCTCACCCTCATCAGTGTGTACATCATCCTTACAAAATACTAATTCATCCCCACTGGAATCCACCATTACAGAAGTCTCAGTACTTTGATATAATTGCCATTAATGGCATTCCTCATGGAATTTGTAGTTTATTTTACGAAAGGTCTGTCACGATTTTGGGCAATTCCTTTACACCAGACCAAATGTCAAAATGTTGTGCTGACTCATCTGTATCACCACTGAGTGTCTTGGGAAAGCTAAGTTTATTCCTAGCAGCAGTTGCCAAAGAAACTGAGGGACGAGACGTCAGTGTGTCATGTACCACTTGAGCTGTCAGCTTGCTGACCAGGAACTCATTGCACCTCTTGAAATCTGGGTCAGCTGGAAAGAAAGAGAAGACAGAGCTCTTAAACCTAGGATCATGCACAGTTGCCAAAATATAGAGATCCGATTTTAAGGTTCTGATAACTCTCAGATCCTGGCAAAGCAAATAAAGTACTTGATCTACAAGTCCTACATAGTTAGCGGAATTGCTACTTCGCTGCGCCTTCAGCAGCAGGAACAGCATCAGCATATACAGAACAACACCAGATTATTCAAAGGCAGACTACTCTGTGTATCAGCGGCTTCATTAAGGGGCATACTGATGACAACCTGTTTGAAAAACTAAGGGATGTCATTGCAACATGGCTTATCCCGTTTGGACTCTCCTGAAGATATATCATTTATGATAATGCCACCAATATTGTGAGAGCATTACAGCTTGGTGAAATCCATCACATTCCCTGTTTTGTTCACACAATCTACTTGGTGGTACAAAGCTTTTTGAAAAATGACAGGGACATGCAGGAGATGTTGTCTGTGGGCCAAAAGTTTCTGCACATTTTCATCATTCTGCAAGAGCATGTAGGAAATTGCAGCAGCTGCAAGAGCAATTTATTATGCCCTGCCACCAACTAAAGCAAGAGGTGGTTAAAAGGTGGAATTCCACACTTTATATGCTTGTGAGGAAGCCATCCACTCTTACTCCACAAGCCATGACATTGGGAAAAGAGGGGGAGTGTATTTTAATCCAGTGCAGTGGAGAATACTTTCCGTGTTGTGCAAGGTGCCGAAACAATTCAAAGTAGTCACCTGTGAACTGAGTTCAGACACTAATAGCTTGAGCAAAGTGATTCCCTTAATTAGACTTTGGAAAAAGTACCTTGAAAAATTTAAGGAGGGCAAAAAACAAAGAAATTAAGCTAAGTATGTCGGATGAAGTACTTTAATCGCATCACCGGGTTCAAAGAGTTATCAACTTCTGGAAATCGTATCACTACATTTTGGCGACTATGATTGATCCTAGGTTTAAGAGCTATGTCTTCTCTTTATTTCCCACTGTCCCAGATCGCAAGAGATGAAATGAGTTCCTGGTGAGTAAGCTTAAAGCTGAAGTGGTACCTGACACGACGGCGTCTCCTCCTTCAGTTTTTCAGGCTACTGCTTCTAGGTAAAAGTAAGCTTTTCTAATATACCCACGGATGATGCAGATAATTCAGCAGAACTTTTTGACATTTGGTCTGGTCTAAAAGAATTGTCCAAAAATCGTGACATCTCTGTCGTAAAATGAACTACAAATTCCATGAGGAAGGCCTTTACTGGCATTTAGATCAAAGTACAGAAACTTTTGTAATGGTGGATTCCAGACGGGATAAATTAGTATTAAGTGATGATGATGTACACACTGATGAGGGTGAGGATGATAACAATGTAGATTGCAGGTGCTGGGATCTAGCTGAGAGAAGGGAGCTAGGTGATGCTGGAATGCTTATTAATATTTGTGTAAAATGACATGTTGGCAATTTTATGTTTTTCTACAGTAAAGTTTCACCTTTATTAAAAATGTGTTTTTTTTCTTTTATAAGGTAAAACTTTTTTTACATTTTTGTTTTTATCATTTATGTTACAGAGACTTCTGTAATGGTGGTCTCCTGCGGGGTTGAATTATTATTGTATTAGGATGATGTACACACTGATGAGGGTGAGGATGAGGCTGAAGATGACAACAACATCTTGTTACTGTAGAGTTCATTGACAGCACTGTTACCTTAGCTGCATTTAGCCCATTGTTACCTTGTTTTGTGGGGGGCCCAAACAAACCAAGCACTTAAAGTGTGCATGTCCGTTTTAAGACCCATTATAAGGGAGGGTCCCAAGGACAATTCCATCTTGCACCACTTTTCCTTTCAGCTACCGCTATGTGCCAGTGTTACCTACATGTACTATAAGTGCTGAAGTTTTTTTTTTTATAATCCTTTCAATTGCTTCTCTCTCGTACGTGTAATCACATATTTTATTTATCACTGAGTTCAACATCTCAAACTGTGTTATAGGAGTGCTCTGGGTGACGGCGATCTCCTCATCTTGATCTTGGAAATCTTCGTCTGCAGGGGCTGATGACATACCCGTTTGTTTTCTCAGGTCTCTTAGCTGTTCTTTAAACTGGACATATTTATCATCCTGCCTCAGGGCCTCCTCTATATTATTCTTGTGAAGCGCAGTGTATCTTTCATGTACAAGCTCTCTTAATTCTGGGATCTCAACCGGTGAGTCAAGTTTTAATTTAAGTACGGTCTCCTCAAATGCATCTATATATTGGTTTAAATCTCTGTTTCATGCAGCGTTTTCCAAGATGACGGATTCCATTCTGCCCAAATGTTCCATGTCACAGTCTGTCTGAAGCAGATGTAATGCCACTCCGGTTGTAATATCCATTCCTGTGTCTACATAAGTATGGCAGTTCTTCAGGGATGAGAAGGAGATTAAAGATGCAGCACGAGCAGGCATGGTTTAATAATGTAGAGTTCATTGACAGCACTATTGGGCTTAAGGCAGGTAAGCTATTGGTAGCTTGTTTTGTAAGGGCCCAAACAAACCAAGCACTTCAGCCACAAAAGTGGCGCTCCTTGTCACTGGAGTGCTTGCTTTGTTAAACTGTACATGTTCTTTTCAATATCTTACATAAGGGTGGGTGGAAAGGCCCTAGGACAATTCCATCTTGCACCACTTTTCTTTTTTTTCTGCCACTGCTGTGTGGAAATGTTTCCTAGATGTGCTATGAACTGCTGTGTGTTTGTGTCGTTGCTCTGTCACTTAGCATCCAGCCAGTTCGCTGCAGTCTTTATCCGAAAGTTTATTAAAATAATATTGTGACCCGTGAGGTATTCAAAATTGACTGAAAATGACTGGAAATTAGTGTTATGGAGGTTAATAATAATTTAAGAACAAAAAAAGGGCAACATTATGTGATTTTGGCATATTTTAGCAATTTTTCTATAAAATACAGATCCAAAACCAAAACACGCGAGGGCGGTTTTTCCAAATCCAAAACCAAAACACGCACTAAATCCAGAACCAAATCCAAAACCAAAACCCGGGGGTCAGTGAACATCTCTAATTACTAATTCTATTTAGATTAGGTCTACCAAAGTGAATCTTATACAATATATTTTTTAAATAAAAACATTTGTACATTTGACAATTTTATTGGATTAATCAGACGAGTATATCCACATGAGCATTTTGAGTCTTCTTTTGGAGGTTCATCATGTTTAACATTAAATCTATGATTTGTTGTGCACCCCTGTTTAAAATAAAGTCAGATTTTGGTAGTGCGCAATTTCATTTTATTACTTATTGTATATTTCATGATGAGACTTTACTAAGAATATGTTTGCAATAAGGCTATACGAGGTAAATGAAAGACTTACTTTATTAACATTAGTATTATAACGGAAGAAACTGTGATTAAGGACTGAATATTAATACCTTTTGAGGCAGGAGAGGGAAAGAATACATACATTCTATTTCAAGCACAAGAACCCATTTCATAGACTTCCTCCCTAGAGGTCACCATTTCAATTGGTTCAGTTGATATTTGTTATTTCACAGGCTGGGTATGGTGTTGGATTGAATGTTCTATAGAGAGGGTAAAAAAGAAGAAGAAGAGGAATAAATAATCAGTGGAAGGGACTCTATTTTGAGGAATGCATTTGGAGATCTAAATAAAATACAACCACATGGTAGTCAGTCAGTAATAAACCCACATGGCAGTTAGTCTTGTCAGCCATTGAGGTGAACTCCAATGGAGTATGAAAATGGACATTCAACTGTCAGTCAATTTATTTTGGTGTCTATGTGTTCAGAAATAGATTTTACACCTTGCCAACCCCAATCCTTACATGAATGTTCTATTTGTGGCTGCAGAAACCTAGCAGGCCTCTACACACATTTATAGTAGAACATCGATGGTGGCATAATCCTGATCTAGTTACCTGTGCTGGAACTTCATCGTATGTCTGGCACGGAGGTACAGACGCCAAGATTTGGGTTGGAATTCAGTAAAATTGTAAGGGTTTTCAGTACAAATTTGATTCTGCAGAACCTGAATCTTAATTGATCTGTGAATTTAGTGCACAGCAGATAGCTGTCACTTGCTGGTGCTAAAATTTCAGATATTTAAACCTGTCATGTGTTAAATTTAACACAATCATCCCACTATTGTTACTCATCTTTTAAATATTTCGCTACTTTCAAGTGTATTTACTAGCTATGAGTGTTCCATATATAAGGACACTTTTTAATGTATATCAATAAAGATTTGGAAATTTTTATTTAGACAAAGAGTGCCCCTTTATCACAATTCTTCTTTTTCTCTCTCTTAAATTAAAAATTGATACAATGTGTGGGTGCACCTGTCCTTAGAACCATAACAACACAGATTGATTTAATCATTATATGAAAGAGATGTTATGGTGGAAAAAAGGATCTGTCTTCCTGGTGCGATATATATCCTTCTAAAGTGAATGAGAATTTATTAGTCCTACAGAGAGAGGGGCAGGCTGGGCTAGGGGGGCAATGGGGCATCTGCCCCCCGGGCCGGTCCCATAGTGGGCTACCTTAAGCTAAGTGACTGGGGGCCACCTTCTTTTTTCCCTGCTGAATCGAATCTTGCCACCAGGCTAAAATTTGTCAGCCCTCCCTGTACAGCGTCGTTATGTATTGTGACATTTCACTTTTGTAAGGATTCAATATTTGCAATAAAAATAATGTGTTCTTTCGTCTGCGTTGGTTTTGTATTTAGACTGCTCTCAATGCTGTATTTTTAGCTTTCTTTGTGTGATTGCCAGTTAATTCTCAGGGTGTCACTCTCCCTTTATACAGCAGTGAAAGCAGCCTATTTAGAGATAGAGATATGATTATTATATAAATGGTGTGCATTATTTTTATTTAAATTGTTCGTGGGTTGATAATTTGACATCTATATATAAAGAAAGATTACTGGTTATTAAAGATTTTCTATTAAAGCACTGGGCTTATAGTGCGCCATAAGAGGCTTTGTGTAACCATTTACACAAATATGTGCGACTGTCACACAGAATGAGTATAGCCATAAATCCATAAAAACCGTTTGCAGTTTACCCATGATCTAGTTACCTCCAGTGAAATTTTGTACTGTTGATGATAGTTTCTGGTTTCTATACTATGTCCAACAGGAATGTGTCTGTGTTTCATTTAAAATGCATAGCGTTGATTTTGCTTTTCATGCACTTAACCTCCTTCTAGCTTAAATTCTATCATATCTTAAAACTTTACCAAATAAAGACACTGACAGCCAATCCATTTTCAAAACCAATAAGGTGGAAGGTCATACAATTTCACCACTGATATACCTTATCTACTGGCCGGTGCTAAATTATGGCAACAGAGTGACTACCCCCTTCTGGACTCAATAGTGACATGCTCTCACAAAGCAGGTCCAGGTGTCCTACTCACAAAAGGACCAAGAATCTGGTGGCTTCAAAAGAGGTAGTGACCCGTGACCAATCTGTGGAAGCACCATATGCTTACAAGTTGTTGACTGTGATGCTCTCCTAACAACTGTGTTGGAAACCCAAGGTAATTAGTCTTTGGGACTGGGTTTATATTCCAGCAAAAATATAAATTTAAATTTTGCAGTGTATTATCCATTCAAAGAATTCACATGCTGATGTGTATGGTCTTGTTTTTAAAAGTATTTTAAAACTGAGGCGGCACACAGAAATTATTTGCATTGAAAGTGTGTCAGCCTGTGTGTAACAACAACTTGGGAACTATAAAACACATTTAAAACACAATTGCAATGGCCAGGCAGCATCCTCTATCTGCCTCTCTTCTGTCAGATACATGTACATAGTGTGCAGCCCAAACTCCACCCCCTGGATCTGCTACTATTTAGCCGCGAGGTGCCTGTGATGTGCCTCCACAGTACACAGCAGGCATCATGTCAGAGTTTATTAACAAATCTCTGCACATTTTCCCTTGCGTCCCATTAAAATGCGAGTAGAAAATGAGCAGAGATTCTGTACTATATGGGCAGGCAATATTGAGTGATGTCCAGCAGCACCTCGCGGCTAATTTAATTCCCTCTTTGTGTCCCTCCTCTTATTGCTTCTTATAAGCTTTTCCGAGTTTCCAATAGAATTCAAACTTTAAGGGACCCAATTTATCAATTCACGAAAAAGAAATCATCCCCAAATAAGGGGCTGGGACAGGAAAAAGGTGGTAGGGGAGATAAACACTGTGGTCCTGATTAAAATAGAAATGCAGCTTGCACGCAACTTTTAAAAAAGAGCACAAACTTGAGCGTAGTTCCTAACATATTTACATTCAAGCATATCTCAAGATAAGTTTCCATTTGAATCTGGGTGCAAGTATGCTCTGCCTACACAGTAAATGCCATACATAGACAGACAGCAGTATACGGACAAGCGTATGTACAATATAAGGTTAAGCATAAAATATATATTAATTATATATTATAAAATAAATTTACAACTCTTAACTGTATAATCATTAATATAAAACTGGATTTTTACAATAAGTACATAAATAAAGATGCTTTTAATATGTACTTGTCATGATCACTAGAGTTTTGTCAGATCCTCGTGGTCTGCCTAGCTTGGCACTACCCAGCCCAGAGACACGGAGTCTAACGAGGCCTATGGCTTTCGCCAGTGACCCCCCAAAGGAGGTATGGACTTCACGGCAACTGGCCCGCAGGATGCAGATCTCCGATTGGGTGCTAGGCAAGACTGGTAAGAGAACCTAGAGATAAGAGAGAAAAGTGGCTAGACTGGAAGTGGAGGTGATCTGCAGGCGCTGCTCAGCTTGAGGGTCAATAAAACTGGAAAGTTACCAGAAACAATAGGGTAATTATCTGTGGCTGTAGTAGTAACCGCACTGAGTATTAGTAGAGCTAGGAAACTGCTGGATACAATGGAGTGATAGTCTGCGGCTGCAGTAGTGACCAATCAGAGCCCTGAGTAGCAGGAGAGCTAGGAAGCTGCTGGATACAGTGGAGCGATATTCTGCGGCGCAGTAGTAACGACTCTGAGTAGCAAGAGAGCTAGGAAGTTGCTGAATACAGTGGAGCGATATAAAATAGGAAGGTATAATTATATCGCACTTCCAGAGACTGCCCCAACGTATAAAAAAGGATATCCACCAATCCCACAACATAAATATATATACAAGATAATACATACAAAGGCGCTCATAGACATCCACATAAAAAGGATGACAAAGTTCTTCTTATGGTCATTTACACAACGGATACATGTTAAAATAAATCAGAGGAAACTAATATAGTGTAGTATATTTGTACAAATTGATGTCCTTCACCATAAAACAAAGGCAATAAAGTTCCCAAGAGGATAGTGAAAAAGTTAAATCACTCTTCAACCCCGTGTCGTGGATATGCAGCCTTTTCTTTCAACTTATATGCTTACAAGATGGAATCTTAAATACTTGCGTTTAATGTTGACACCCACTTGTACTTTATTTCAGTGTGACCATCAGAAATCCAGAGCTCACTAGCACGTAAGGAATACACTCAAGATGTAATTGCAGGTCGCGTTTCTACTCCTTACTGGAGTCTTTTTCAAGACAAAGTATATCGCTTAGTATCAGACGCTGTTTTTATATCCAAATAATCCAATCCCATCAATGTTCCATCTGGAAGTCCGTACTACCGGAAGTCCATATATGAAAAAGAGGCTTGAATAGTTGAAACTGACAAACCGTCTATTTTACAAAGACCGGTAATGAACTCCTCATACTGAGGCTTGGATAAATTCAGTGTGCGTGGATAAATACATACTACATGGTATAATCTATTATGTTCTTTTTAGAAGATATCAAAATATGGGAGTAGTTACGGACCAACTATTTAAAAATTCTTTATCCTAAAGTACCAGTAATGTACATTTTGCCCAAATTTCACAAAGATTTGTCAAATCTCCCAGGTAGACCCATTATAGCAGGGACAGGCAGTATAATTACAAATCTGTCTGAATATATTGATTTTCACCTGCAACCGATAGTTAAAAATACTAAAGCCATAACTTAAAGATACAGGTGACTTTCTTACAAAGATATCCTCAGTAGCTTGGCAATCTAATTATTTTCTTGTTACGACAGATATTTGTTCATTGTGCACAATTTTAGCACATGAGCTAGGAATACAGACCTTTGAGTACTTTCTTGGGACCACTTCATACTCTGAGAATATGAAGACTTTTCTCATCGACAGTATTAATTTTATTTTAACACATAATTATTTTAGATTCAAAGAACAATACTATATACAAGAGATCGGTATTGCCATGGGGACCAGGTTTGCCCCGAGCTATGCCAACCTATTCATGGCATGGCCGGAGGAATTCCATGTTTGGCGGGGGCATTACTTTGGGTTGAGCCTGGTCCTATGGTTTCGATATATAGATGATGTATTTTTTTATCTGGCAAGGGAGTAAAGAGGAACATGACCAGTTTTGTTCTTATCTTAAAAATAATAATTTTAGTATCCATCTTCTGTGTGATTCTAGTCAAATGTCAGTTAAACTTTCTGGACATTACTATTTATGTCAATGATTTCTGTCTATATACTAAAACTTTAAAAAAAACAACAGATATCAATAGCTATATACAATTCAACAGTAATCATCATTCCAACTGGCTCAAGGGTATTCCTTTGGGCCAAATGAGGAGAATTAAAATAAATTGTACAGAGAAAACAGTATTACATGATCAGATTAAAGAAATAAAAGCATGTTTTTTGGATAAGGGTTACGAGAAATCTCATTTACATAAATTAGAAGATGAACTTAATAAGATAGACAGAAAAGTACCTTTGGAATCTAAAATAAAGAAAAAAGATGAGAAAAATAGATTTGAATGGGTCTTTATTACCCAATGTAACTGTGATCATAAGAGAATGGAAAAAATATTCTCAAAGCATTGGAAATTGTTAAGAATGAATGAAATTACTAGTCATAAACTACCAGAGAAACCGTTATTCATCTATAGAAAAGCACCTAATATAAGTGATAAACTTTTCAGAAGTGTGGTACCAGATACATTTAGTAGACCTATAAGAACTAAAGGTTTCCATAGATGCAGTCTGTGTTGTGCTTATAGAACAGTGGTTTCTAATAATAGTAAGACCAGTGAGTTTATGTCAAAAGAAAAACTTAACAAAATTGATCACTTCATCACATGCCATACCAACTATGTAGTATACATAATAGAATTTAAGTGTGGGCTAATGTATATAGGACGGACTTCACGTCCTTTAAAAGTCCGGATTAGAGAACATAAAGATAATAAAGCTAATATCAAAAAAGGTCTGATTACTCATTCAATATCCCTCCACTTCAAAAATATATATTCCTGTAATCCTAATTGTATTAAACATTTTTGGGCAGTTCAAAGAATAGACTTCCAATGGAGAAATAGAGATATGGATAATAGATTGACCAAGGCACTGGATTTATAAGTGAAATACTTTTATCTCTGACTTTGAATTAAAATAGTTTTTATGAAATGTTGACAATAACAAATATATATTTTTGTCTTGTTTCTGTGTTTGTTTGAGTCTTTATAGGACCAAGGACAACTACAAGAAAGACGGATTACTAAGCATGTTGTATATATTTTGTATTTAATTTTATATCTTTATATATTTTATATTATATATTCCTATTTATGGAATAGTTTTTGTATGTTTTAGATATGCCTATTGCATTTACATACCCCTGTGTTATGCTCGTTTAATTGTTTATGATGAGATAAACAATAGGGTATCAACATGCATAACATTATAGTTACATTTCTAATGTGAAGTGGAACATAATAGATTATACCATGTAGTATGTATTTCTGTTTTTCGGCAAGTTAGATGATACGCACACTGTATTTATCCAAGCCTCATTATGAGGAGTGCATTTCCGGGCTTTGTAAGATAGACGGTTTGTCAGTTTCATGTATTCAAGCCTCTTTTTGATATATGGACTTCCGGTAGATGGACTTCCGGTCCGGGAGAAATGCAGGTGGAACAATGATGGGATTGGAGTATTTGGATATAAAAATAGCGTCTGATACTAAACTATATACTTTGCCTTGAAAAAGACTCCAGTAAGGAGTAGAAACACATGTCGGCATTATACTACATGCCCCTGTTTCACCAGAGGTGCTGCTACTAATCCTTGTCTCTTTCACTAGCTTATCATCTGCACCTGTTCTCTCATTATTTATACCCACCTCTCCCAGTTTCCTTTACTGGTCATTTATGTTGCTATTCTGGATATTTTTGTGCTAATTAGCAAGCTGCTTGCCGACATCTCTGTACCCGGTATCTTTCCACTCAGCCTAGTTCACCTGCATCAGCCTTATCCCTTGTTGTTACCTGTTTTCAGCCTCACCCAGAGATCTATTGTTCGGTGTCTGCAATACTTGGTTTGCACAATTTTCTGCACCTTCTGCTCCATATATATTTATGCTTTCACTGTATTCCGGGCTCCATAGCTGTCATTTCCAGTTCTTAGCATAGAAGTGTGACACAAGCCATTCGCGAAAAACTGAAGACTTTATAAAGCTGAAAAGATGAACAAATCCTAAAGATAGTTTAAATTACAAAGAAGATTAGTTCTTCAGCAACTTAGTCGCAATTCTGAAATTGTCATAAAAGAAGCAAGAAATGGTGGGGGCTTTGTTATTCAGACTAGGATGACCCTCATATGGGAGGTTTAAACATCCTTTCAGACAACAATACTTACAAAAAGTCCAGTAAAGATCCCTCTAAAATATTTAATCATAAGCGCAGAGAAATTTTAGATAGAGGTTTATGTAAAGAAATTGTCACCCAAGTAAGAAAAAAAAAATTATATGTGAAAAGGCAAACTTTCAAAAATTCATAAAACGTACTCTGAGCAAACCAACCTCCACAGTAAATTTTTTATGTCACTATTATTTTAAATGTCAGGATATTTTGTATTTGCAATGGGAACCTAGGTAGCTCCAAGCTTGGCTAACTTATTAATGGGGTACAGGGAAAAACTTGGGTCCATTTCTGTCGGAAGCCAATTAAACTTTACAGTATCTTTTTTTCATTGTGTCGGAGGAAACCAGAGTGCTCAGGAAAAACCCATGCAAACACGGAGATAACATACAAACTGCAGACAGATAGGTCATGGTAGAAGTCGAATCCATTACACCAGAGCTGTGAGGCAGCAAAGCTAACCACTGTGCCACCTGGCTGTATTCAGTTATTCGTGCTAAGAAGAGGAGGACAGGGGTCTTGGAGGATGGACCGGAATCTTATCTTGTTGTCTCAAAGTGTTATTGTCTCACTTTTCCTATTGACAATAGATATTATCCCATTCTCTTTGCCCATCCACACATATACTTGCTATTGATTATTTATACTGATTATTTTTATACTTTTAATTTTTTACATTCATCTTTATTATATATACATATTTATACATTGTATATATTTTCACTTTCAATCACAAATATAAATTTCTGGTTTACAACTACTGTCAAATCTTGATACACATATTCCCTATTAAATTTGAAAG
The DNA here is from genome assembly GCF_038048845.1 of Mixophyes fleayi. Taxonomy (NCBI): domain Eukaryota; kingdom Metazoa; phylum Chordata; class Amphibia; order Anura; family Limnodynastidae; genus Mixophyes; species Mixophyes fleayi. Next base: position 161,303,116 of record NC_134407.1, read on the forward strand.
ATTTCTGTCAAGTCTGTATATACTTAAAATTTAAGCGCATAGGTGAATCCCATAACTGGTGTACCAGCCTGGTTTCACCCCTTAGTGTTACCTTTATTATACCAATAAAATTGTCAAGTGATCTATTGAGTGCTCTTTTTTTTTAGGGCTCTCCATTACCTAAATACATAGTCTAGAACAGTGATGGGCAAACTTTTTCAGGAGCGGGCCAAATAAAAAAGAAAAACTTTAGGCGGGCCAATATAATTTATTAAAAAACTCAAATATTGAAATATATAATACAAATTTTTTGAATGGGACAGGAGGGTGTTATATAGCAGTGTTACCTCTATAAGTGCAGCGATCGTACAGACACAGCACTTATTTCAGCAGGTTGTTGCAGATCCGTCTTTCTGGTGAGCCACTAACTGACAACACAGCAGCCGATCTAAATCCGCCGTTAGTATATGGCCCAGCCTATCTCTTCTCACATGACTTTCAGCCATTAGGGGGCGGGCAGGTGCTTGAGTGATTGACATACGAAGTGTCCTTTTAGGAAGGAGGATGAAGTGTAATGGAGGAAATAGCTGGGAAGGCATAAAAATGAAGGTTCTGACACACAGGGTCGGCCCTAATAATTTTATGCATATTTTAATGATTTTTTTTTAAATATTGGCGGGCCGGATAGAACCTCTAAGTGGGCCGGATCTGGCCCGCGGGCCATAGTTTGCCCATCACTGGTCTAGAAGAAGACAGAGTATATGTTCATGCTGATAGAAGCACAGCTATTCTCGCAAGGGAATAGCTGTTTTAAGCAAGGCCAGAGCTTGCAGAGCCATAACTTAGAATTCTAGCGCCTGGGGCGAGAAAGACAAATGCCGCCCCCTTAGCCCTCAATTTTAACCAAATTAACCTAAAACATTCCTAAATTGCGCCCCCCTTCAGCCTTGCGCCCTGGGCGGACGATCCTATCGCACAGCCCTAGTTACTGCCCTGCACTGCTGGATTGGGGGCAGTGCAGCAGCTTCAACCTGAATAAATGCCAGGTTTAAGTATGTAGTTGGGTGGTTTGGGGGTTGAGGGGCGCTGCTATTTGAATAAACTATTTATGGAATGGCACCAAAGGAATAAGAGAAAATAATAAGTTTAAGTTTTGTGTGATCCCATACTTGACACGTTCTCTTTAAGTTACCAGCAGCTATCTCCACAGTGTTGCAATTTGCAGACAGGAGCATAATTACACAATCATAGACTGACCTGGAGAAAAGGGTTATTTGCCTGGAAACTTATGTTGTATCTGGTGCCCTTGAATGACTCAGTTATGCCTTCATGTAATATACTCACCAGACCTTTAAATAGTCCATATTTCATATAGCATGAATGACTATATCTGCAAGTTAATTGCCTGACACAGTTCATAGTATATTCAATGTTTGTGCCTCATGTCTGTAACGCCATCACATTCCTCTTTATTTACAACTGGGTTTGTATATTTTATAATACAGTATGAAAGTATCACATGGTTAGTCTGCGCCGTAAAGTTTAAAAAAATAACAGTAAAATGGAAGGTTACTAAATAAATCAAATTTATATTCACAGATCACCAATAAGGATAGCCAAAACAAACATAAGATAACAACAAAAAAGCAATTTCTAAAATAATAGACATTAGCTAGGTGTTAAACAAAATTGTAAAATAGTTTTTGGTAATATAATCACCATTCATTCCTTGTGTTCATTGTTTGAGTCAGATTAATAAGGTCTTCATATTGCTGACATATTGAGGATACTTAAAACTATTAACTTCAGAATCAACACCATGCCAGAGGTTTTAATGTAAATGTCCTTTACGCTGTCTCTGCTAGTGGTCTATGTCAAGGTTGTACCTCAGGAAACCCCACCATAATATGCATTTGTATACTACATTGGGGTTGACAGCAATATTATTATATATTATTATTATTATCGTAGGTTTGTAAGACTCCACAGTGCTCCGCAGTGCCGTACAGTAGGGAAAACAGTACATACATAAAACAGGGACATACAAGATAGACAAAATAAAGTGGACATGATAACAAAGGGTATGAAGGACTCTGCTTATTAGAGAGCTTACATTCTAAGTGGAAGAGGGTACAGATGAAACAAGAGGAGCGAGTGTGGCTCAGAGTGGAGATTGGGACTGCTTTGAGGGTGTATTAGTGTGAATAGTGTTATCGGGGATAAGGTCACCTCTAAAAAGGAGATGGGTTTTCAAAGAGCATCTAAAGATTTGAAGTCTGTTGGAAAGTCTGCTTGAGCGTGGTAGGGAATTCCATAAGTGGGAGCAGCACAGGAGAAGTCCTGTAGGCGCGATTGAGAGGTGGTTACCACAGACGAGACAAGGCGCAGGTCATAGGTAGATCTAACAGGGCGGGAGGGAGAGTATATACCTTTTTTTATATTTTACTCTATTCAAATTTATACAAATTTTAATTTTTTCTGAGACACATAGGGCTTTGTTTGGTACTATAGACATATAACTAACTTTTTAATATTTAGTATTACACAAGGATAATTGCACATTTTGTAATTTTTGTATAGATATTTTCACAAAATTAACCCAACCCAAATAAAACATGTTCCTTATTTTAAATTTTCAATGTGAGACAGGTATTTCAGTAAATTCTACAGCGATGGTACTAATGTTTAAATAGGTTCAGTGGATTTTTTGTTATCATCATTATCGCCTGCAGATCCACGTGTCCCCAGTTTTGAAGTGATCATGGATAGAACAAGGGATAGCCAAAGAGCTTCAGGATGTTCTCAGCAACACAGACTATTTCAGGAGAGGAACAAAGTAATGAAAAGGGAAAAGGAATGATCCTATGGGGCACTCATATGGATAGATAAATTTGAAGAGTAATTATATCCTTTAAATTTAATATATTGATATTGTAATCAACTTTCCAGTATGGCTTAGAACGTGTGATGGTAAGAATATTAAATATATCTGATATATTCTTACCACGTGTGATGGTAAGAATATTAAATATATCTGATATATTCTTACCACGTGTGATGGTAAGAATATTAAATATATCTGATATATTCTTTCCACATGTGATGGTAAGAATATTAAATATATCTGATATATTTAATATTCTTACCATCACACGTTCTAAGCCATACTGGAAAGTTGATTACAATATCAATAAATTAATTCTGGAAACTCACAGCTGTTAATCAGCCCTGGTTTTCCCTTATGTGCAGTGACACATGGTTCACCCTATCATTATGAACTCAATGGGTCTGATCAAAGGCTAATGGTATTAACAAGAAGTAAATTAATTACTATAATTGCAGACAACAATTATATGACATTTGTTCAATATATGTATAAAAAACTCATTTGAGCAATATCGCGGTTAGACAATTAAAAATTGTCTATTTTATCAGTTTATTTTCATCTTATGTTTCAATTCAATATGCACCTTTTATATTTCGCTATTAGAATATTTTAATGATGTAATTCAATAAAGATTAATTTTAAAGGGTATAATTACTCTTCAAATTTATCTATCCATATGAGTGCCCCATAGGATCATTCCTTTTCTCTTTTCTTTACTTTGTTCCATGGTAATTTAATGATCGGGTGCACCTGTCCTTGGAATGTATACTTTATGCCATTAAAGCAAGATTGATATATACAGTTGCAAGGAAATTTATGGATCACTTGGTGCAGTCTTCTCTCCTTTTGTAAATAGAATTTTTTATTTCAGCAGAGGATTGTGCAGATTTTGTGAGAGGCGGTGACCTACCTAGGAGTGTGATGGTGTAAGTGAGGACAGGGCTGCTTGTGAGGATTGGAATGGTGCATATTGGGAAGCCACAATCTAATAGTTAGTGAAAGTGGCCAACAGCACAGAGTAGTGATGAGAGACTCCTATGAAATTAATGCTGGGAGATCTTTCTATGTAATGAAGTTCACACACACAACTTTTTTCTTCATAGTTTTCAAGCCAATCCGATAGATATTATCCTAAACAGAGATTAGCTTTGAACATAAATATAAATAGTTATGTGAGCAGTTTCTCAAGCTCTTAAATAGGTGAGTTGTATTCTGTTTTGTGCCCCTCGGTGAATGCAAGCGTATATATATTTGGGCCAGCTTGGGATACTTAGCATGCTTAAACTCTGCTCACTCCAGAGATCAACCTCCCAGCTTGCTCACCAGTTTTTACAGAATTGTTTGTGATCCAGAGAAGCATAAGTTGCTTTCAGGTAATCATGAGATCCCAGTCTGTAACTAAACCTACTCGCCTGTCGAGTTGTTGCAAAACAGTAGCAATTAAAGATACTGGAACCCCTTTTTACCCATGTTCAGGGGCAGGTGGGGCAGGTTGGGCTGGGGACAGAGGGGCATCTGCCTCCTAGGCCGATCCCACAGTGGGTTACCTTGGGTTGGGTCACTGGGCCACCTGCATTTGTTTCCCTTTTAAATGTTCCTAATAGGCTGCTGAGTTGAGTATTGCCAGTCTTGCCCCCCAGGCTAAGATTTGCCAGCCCTCCCCTGCCCATGTTCCACTATCTGCCATTGAAAACCACCAGGCGCCCTTTAAACTGTCCTTTATATCACCAGAGCAAGTTACCTTTGTCACATCTGAATTCCCCAAGGGTGAGTAGGAGGCATTCATTTGCGAAAGGTTTTATTACTAAATCCTAAATGAAAGGATTGGTGAACAGTGTAGCAATCTGACACAGCAATTAAGCTGTATGGAAAATTGTAACTTCATGGTGGCAGTGTTAGCCCAAGTGGTATGTGGTGAGAAACCTGAATAAACAGCTCAAAGCAGTTCATCGTATTTAACTTATAGGGGTATAATAAACCTCCAAAACAAATATTGAGTTATGCACAGCTCCTTTCATAGATGTGTATTACCCACCAATACACACACAAAATATTGACTCAAATTAATTTTATAAATATGTGCAAAAATGCTAATTTTTGGCTATTGGCAATATTTCTAATTTCACAATTTACACAGTGTTCATCTTAGCCCCAGGATCCAATTCTGTGGTTTCTTACAAAGTTTTATGTTGTTCCATAAACATCCAACCTTCCAGACTGTATCTAAAAGTAAAGACATTAAAACTGAATGACAGATGGGTCTACAGAATGCAGCAGTTTAGTGGTTGGAATATATAGCACATTGCAGAGCCTGCAAAATTTGATAACTGCTGAACATAGACTAGCACTAGGATAAATTGTCAAAGGACACGAAAAGTGTGTTGCGTTTAGCTTACACAATGGCAGTTACATTGGCCTCTTTCAACCTAATATGTAGAAACTTAATTACTTATCATACATCCATAATCACCATATATAAATGATGATAATTAAATAATTATGTTATGTTTCTGTAAAAGTGAATAATAGACAAACTCCAAAGAAATGTTTTAATATGTAAAATAAAACACAACCACACTCAAAGTACTTGAACCACAGGGTTTAAATACCCGGGATTTTCTTTATTTGAGAAAATCTAACCTCTTCTGACACATGTGGTCCCATGATGCTCCAGGGCTCACAAAGGTTATTTCCAACAGTGCAAGCCATGCGGACACACAGTGCTTTTCTATTTGAGCAAGTACGCCCAGGGCGCCAGGGCAAAGCAGTGCACCGGGGCCCCTATATATATATATATATACACACAACCCCAAGAATGGGAGAAATGTTAACTATAATCCAGTGTTACTTGTAAGATGATGATACACATCATCTTACAAGATGATGATGATACACACAGAAGTATTGCTTATGCTCTGGAATGGATTGGATGTACTATTGTCATAATGGAACCTTTAAATAAACGTAACCCTTAGATGGCAAGGCCTAACCAGCTGCATTGTATGTTATCATTTCTTTTTTACTTTATTTATGTAACAAATTCATGTCATGTAACGGTGTTCAGAAAAAACATGTATATAGCAATGTGTGTGTAAAAAAAAAGTGATTTTATATATATATATATATATATATATATGTATATATATATATATATATATATATATATATATATATATATAAAATCACTTTTTTCTACATATATATAGGAGCCCCCTTAACTTACCTTTCAATCGCCTCCGATCCCCTTCTCTTCTTTTTTCTGGGTCCTCGCTGAATCTCCGTGCTGCACTCCTCCATGCTGTGCTCGCAGTGAATGTCGGCGTACATTCACTGCGAGCACAGCACGGAAGAGAGGACTAGGGAGGGAGCCGGATCGTCATCTGACCTGAACGGTCAGGTGACCGCAAAAGGTAATTTTTTTCTTTTTTTTTTTACAGGATTTCTTATTTTAATTGAGTCCTGCTTCAGGCCCTCTTTCCCCCTGGGCCCCGGGGCACCTGCCCATCGTGCCCAGTCGGAAAGACAGCCCTGAGTGGGCCCATTGTCTGCCTAGCATATACATTGCGGCAGACCCACATCCTGCTGTTAGCAACTACCCTGGAAAACCAATCTGAGTCTATGTTTGTGTAAGTGTCTGAATGGAAATGTGAATTGTGGAAATAGTTGAAATGTCACTTCCATGTCCATACTACAAACACTTAGGAACCAACCCAATTATTGGTTTAAAATTTTAGGTTTTTGTCCTTAAATACAGCTATTAGATAGATCTAGTATCTCTACCATATCTGAGTACGTCGAAAAGAGCAAGTAATTTTGCAGGGAGAAAAAAATGTTCTTGTATTGCGCCAACTACTAAACAGGGAATACCTCCGCCCTCCACCCTCCTTTCATTCTTATTTAAATTATCTTGTCCTGCAAAGCAAAACATTTTGCATGTTGCTGCCAAACTATGGACATTCATGAACTAGCACTTAGTAAGGAGCAACTAAGAAAGTGCTAATCTTTTCATATGCCGCCATCTTGACCCAGTAATCTATGCGCTCCATGAATCAATGGGTGCTCAAAACTATAGATGTAAATTTACATAAGTTCTGCAGGTGGCAAAACATATTCCACTTTTGAAAATTACTTTTATTGCTAGGATGTTGAACATCAACTATGGCAGATATGCAAATAATCAATGGACAAGCTGCAGCATATTATGTGACTGCAAGCGTCAGCAAGGATAATTCTCTCACGAAGAGCAGTAGATTTCTTTGTCGTGCCCTCATTGGTTTTCTGTTTACTTTGTATCACCATTGATATTTTTGCTTTATCGATAAAATGATGATCTAAGAATAGAACAAAATGTAATTAGTCAAATCCTCATAATTCTCACAGCAGCACAAATTATTTCAGGAGATGAATGTGCTGATCTTGTAGCAGGCGATGACATTCATATGAATACAACATTGAAAATTGTAACCCAAAATGTTAAAATGCTGCCATTCATAAAAATGAATTGATAATGAATAATTCACAAGAACAATAGATGAGTTGCATAAACTGTACTTTATGTATATCAATACATTGAACAGGAACACATGTTTTGAAATATATTAAACTGCAAATAATTTTTTTTTGTCATAGTTAAATTTAAGCACAATCCACTTGAGCAGTGTTTCTTAACGCCAGTCCTCCCGCACGCCCAAATGCTCATGTTTTCAGGATTTTGTTAATCATGCACAGGTGACATAGTTTAAATTGGCTGAGTCAGTAATTATCCCACCTGTTCCACAGACAGAAATCCTCAAAACATGAGTTGTTAGGGGTGCTTGAGGACTGGAGTTACGAAACACCTCTCTTGAGATCTGTTGACTTGGAATATTTTATAACATATGGAAAGTTTATATCCCAAGTGCAAAATGTACTCAATGTAATTTGTTAAAATAAGAAAAAAGCCAATGTAGGTCTACAACAAGAATTGCAGTCATATTTCAATAACATTTCCTGTGTAAAATGTTTTTAGGGTGCTCCTGAATTTTTCTGTCTCACCCCCACCCCTTTGGTTTGCCCATCTTACAATTTTGAAGGTTCAGGAGATGGTGTGTTGAATTCTAAGTGAGAGCTGGGGCTGCTTGTAGCTTGTAACTGGAAAGCTACTTACATTGTGATTTGCACTAAAGTAGCAAATAAAAACTGAAAAATTATGCAGGATTGGGATTATTTATTTTTTCAACTCACTAGGGGCCTGATTCATTAAGGATCTTAACTTTAGAAACTTCTTATTTAAGTCTCCTGGACAAAAGCATGTTACAATGCAAGGGGTGCAAATTAGTTTTCTGTTTTGCACAAAAGTTAAATACTGACTGTTTTTTCATGTAGCACACAAAAATAGTTGATAGCTTATTTGTACACTGAAATTTAAAGTTGATATTTGTGTGCTACACGAAAAAACAGTATTTAACTTATGTGCAAAACAGAATACTAATTTGCACCCCTTGCATTGTAACATGGTTTTGTCCAGGACACTTAAATAAGAAGTTTCTTAAGTTAAGATCCTTAATGAATCAGGCCCTAGATCTTTTTGAATAAAAAGAGTAGAAGCACCACTGAAATAATCAATAACGTACATGTAAGCTGAAAAAGGAAATCTGAAAATGCTGCAGTATACCTAATCTAGATAATTACCAAAAACAAATTAATGTTTGGTAGAATAATGTTTTTTCATATACTTATTGTGACAAGTACAATATCTATTTTGTAGTTCAAAAGTTGTCAACTTTTTTTTAAAAGGCCTAGAAGACAGAATAGTTGAAACTAACAGTTGGTTCGATGTGTGTTGCTGCAGTGCAAGAAGCAGCAGGTACTGGTAAATGCAGACAGCGAGCAGCACATATTCTACTGGTTTTTCATACCAAAATTTAGATAAATCAATTTCTGACCTATTGCATATCACAGGCATTGTAGCCTGATCATCTGTGCTTGCCTGGGTTACTCCAGCACCTCATGAATCAAAAGAAGGAAGCAAAGTGCTTATGTTGTCAACTGTAGAGGAATATGTCTGTACCCAGGTTCTACCACTAAGGGATGCTGTAGCAGTAAAAATAGCAGGAAAGGTGGGCAACATTGCAACAACACCACTAATCAGGTTAGCAGTACAAGTACTGTCCTTGTCAGACAATAGGATGGGCAGGATCTGCAGCCATTGATGCATCCACTTCTGCCACAGACAACACTTGCAACACGGCATGAATCAGTTTACTGATGCTAGAAAGAGGTTGGGGGTGTAGTCACACTGTCCAAAACTTGTAGTATGGTTAAGGCACTCCCTGATGAAACAATCATACTTAAAACTAGGAATACCCATCAGGTCTGGAAAGTCAACATTGCTCACAACAGCTGTAAGTAGCACTCGCTTCTCTGTGGTCACCAGTAACAGGTAATGAGGCCAAAGACCAAGGCATTTCCTATTCAATCTCCTTTTCATACTGTAACAATAAGAAAAAAATTTTAGTTACCTGTCTCTGGTGGTTAGACTCCAATGGCTGGTAGCAGACGAATCCGGAGTGTAGACAGATATTGCAGCAGGAGGGCCAGATATCTGTGTGTAGTAGGGTAGGAAGATGGGTCTGGAGTGGTGCTGATATGTAGTGGTCCAGAAGCGTAGTTCCTTATGAAGTCGGATAATGCAGACAGGGACACAAGTAGAATTAAGCTTCACAGTTTACAATAGCTCAGTTCATATATCCAGTCGTGTTGGCCACAGTGTAGCAATTTGAAGCAAATGGGGATCCAAGGGTTTAAACAGTAGCAAGTCCAATATTCCAGAACCAAGTCAGCAAGCTGCATAGCAAAAATAAGCAAGCCAGATTTCAAGGGGTTAAACAGTAGCGAGTCCAAAAGTCCAGAGCTAAGTCTATAGACAGCCTAGCAAAAGTAGGAAAACAAGGTTCCAAGTGTTTAAACTGCAGCAAGTCCAGAAATTTCAAAAGTCAAGTCAATATACACTAATATATCACATATAGGCTGGATAAAGTGAAAACAGTTACCTAGTAATGTTTGCATGAAGATGGGTCCCTTTTATAGTAATTGTCAGGTGCATCTTGATCAGTCGGAACTTCAGAAAATTAATTAGAAAGTCTGTGCATGTGCAGAACTGCCGGCAAGGATTGCTAGGCAATGCAGGAAGCTGGTCGCGACTTCTGTCGGAAAACCTGAGTAAGACTGGCCAAGGCAGGGGAATGATAGTGGAGGGCAAGCCGTGAGAAGTGGCTTGCCCTCACAGGTAAGATACAGGTAAGATACAGCATGTCCAGAGCGGGAACGAACATGCCGCTACTTCAGTCCCCACTGGCTCTGACTTATAAAACAATTAGAGAATTAAATGCTCCAATAACCAAAGACGGAACCTTAGAGACCATTAAATCCATGAAATCTGCCTCAGCCCCTGGTCACAAGGGCTTCACTGCCCACTACTATAAGAAATTTAGTGGCATCTTATTCCCTAGGCTCAGCAGTTTATTTAATTCTATCTGTGATGAAGCGTCCTTTGGTTCAGTTACAATCTCTCAAGTAAGCCACAATAAGACAAAGACCCCACTCTGTGTGAGAGTTTTAGGCTGTTCTCTCCCCTCAATTTTGACTTGAAGAACTTTGCTAAGATATTAGTTAATAGACAACATCTCTAGCTACCTGAACTTAGACATACTGCCCAAGTTGGTTCTGTCCCTGGGTGCCAAGCTAAGTCAACGAGTTAGAGTTCTCTAGATTAAAATGTCTAAATCTCCCACCCTATTAATGGCTTTGGATACTGAAAAGGCCTTTGATCGTGTTGACTGGACCTTTATTGTGCAAGTTGTTCGGTCCAGAGGGGAATTTCTGGTGGGGATCTCAGCCCTCTATTGTAACCCTTTAACCTCGTTCCTGGTAACAGTTTCCTGTCCAAGCCGTTTAATATTACAAATGGTACTTTATTTTGCCCTCATCATGGAACCTCAAACCGCCAGGATTTGACAAAACCCAGATGAGTCATCAAGTACTTAATATAGCTTTATATGTAGATGACATCATTTTGTCTGTCTTTTGTGAACTCCACAAATTTGGCTTTCTCTCAGATTTAAAATTAACTCTGATAATGTAGAAACTATTGGAAATTATATTTATATGGCGGTATCTATTAAGTTTAAATATTTAGGACTATTTGTCACTAGGAGTTTAGTTTCACTATTTAAAGTTAACTTACTCTTCTTATAGCTACCACTTAAGCAGATCTTGCGGCCTGGAGTAAGGTATTAATTTCATAAATTGGCCACATCATTTCAATCAAAATTAATATCCTTCTCCTGCTGTTATCTCTATTGTAAACACTGCCTATAAGGGTCCCCTCCAAAACCTTTTCTGCCATACAGCAGTTGATCTCATTGTGTCTGTTGGCAGACAAGACACCAAGGGTAAGGACATGCATACTTCTGCATGTCGGGCTGGCGAGTGGTCTGGGTGTCCCTAACTTTAAAAGATATTTTTATGCCACACAGCTTGCCCAGTCCATCAACTGATACTCACCTCCAGAGTCCCAGGTCTGGGTAGACATCAAATCAACCTTTTTTCCTTCTTAAGTAACATCCACTATTCTTTGGTCCCCGCATTTGGCTAATTTACCAAAGCTTGTTTTTATTCAGTGACTGGTCTGTCTCTTGCTATTTGGTCATGATGTAACTGATTTTACGTATTACCTTCTGCACCCACTCGTCTGGACTGGTAAAACCCAGATTTCTCTCCTGAACTCCCTCCCTCTGTATTCTCTTGTTGGTATTAGGTTTGTTAATGACCTTGTGAATATTTGCTACATTTGAGCAGCTCTTTGAATCTTACAACTTCCTCACCTCTTTTTTCACCAATATTTACAAATAAGGCATTTCTTTCAAACGTCCTCGGCCAGAATCTCTGCCGGACTGCTGAAGTCCTTTGAATACCATTGTCCAAGCAATCACGCATCCACAGGACTCATATTTTCTCTGTATCAGTATATGTTTACCTCAGTCAAATCTATGAAATTCCCCCATCAGATGAGTTGGGAAATAGATCTTGATGAGGGCTTGAATGCAGAAGACTGGTCTGACATATGGTTGGAAATAGCCAAATCGTCTATTATTGTGCATGTTAAAGATAATGCATAGAAATTCCTGTACCAATAGTACCTGGTTCCAACTAGATTGTATGAAATATATCCCACTGTCTATCCTCTTTGCTGGAGAGATTTTTAGGAGTTTGGATCTTTTTTTCGCAAATTTGGTTGTCTTGCTCGGTCATTCACGGATTTTGGTCCGAGGTTCATTCTCTTATCGCAGGGGTCAGGGAACTTTTTTACCTTTTACCCCCAAATATATTTAGAAATGGCGACGTTACCCCCATGATTAGAAATTAACAAAATATTACTAATATTAATAATAGTAATTAAGGAAATCATATATTATTAATTATTTGACTTCTAACCTGTATGGAATCAGCTTCAGCTTCAAAACTTCAGGTTTTTGAGAAATGATGTTGCTTCATTGTTGATACGAGAGCATCAATATTGGGGCATTTTGATGTCAGAGCAATTTGGATACAGTCTTCAGCGTCCAATCGATTTCTCTGCTTCGTTTTTATGTTTGTTAAAGTTGAAAATCCTTGTTCGCAAAGGTAGGTAGTTGCAAAAGGCAGCAACTTTTTGACTGCCTCCTCATGTGCAATTTGGAATGCCTTTGCAGCAGTCGACATCCAAAAATTTGAAAGATCTGTTTTGCTTTCAAATGCAATACGTGCTTCATTATTGCATCGAAGTTCAAGAAGTGCCTCTGCCAACCCTTGAGGTTCTTCTGGTACAACATTAATTTCACATTGAAATGGGTCTACAATCCAACCTACAGCGTGTGAATCAAGATCTGGAAAGTAATCAGAGAACCGCTCTTTGAGTTTGGTAAGATGCCTTATAACTGTATCCTTGATGTCTTCAAAAGTAATATTTTCACAATCTTCCAAGAACAAAGCTAACTTTGAAAAGGTAGCTATCTTTTTCTGTTCAGCTTTCTGTCTCCAATATAACAGCTTTGATCCAAATGCAGAAATCTTTTCTCTGGCTGAAATTATATTTATGTTTTTTCCTTGCAATTCTTTGTTCAATACATTAACATGCTCAAACATATCAGCTAAATATGCGAGATGTGCAACCCACGTGGAGTTTGTAAACTTCTCTGCGAGAACATGCTTTTGATCAACCAAAAAAATTTCAAGTTCAGTTTTGAGAGCCCACACTCGGTTCAGAACATTTCCACGTGAGAGCCACCTCACTTCTGTATGATAAAGTAGGTCTGTATATTCAGCCTCACCATCTTTACATAATTCACGAAATAATCGCGTGTTTAGTGCATGTCCTTTGATAAGATTGACAATCTTGATAACATCATGCATGACGGCTTCCAGTGCAGGTTCCAAATGTTTCACAAGCAGTGCCTGGCGATGGATAATACAGTGGTTTACTTCAACTTTTGGATTTTTCTCTCTCACCAAAGCCGAAAAACCATTAACATGACCCAACATAGCTGGAGCTCCATCAACAGACACAGCAACGCAGTCTTCCCACTGTAAATTGACGCCATTAAAGTATTCATTAACTTTATTGAAGATATCAATCCCACGAGATCGCAAGTCGAGAGGCGAACACAACAACAATTCCTCTTCAATGAGACGTAAACCTTTGTAGCGGACATATACCATCAGCTGCGAATTACTACTAACATCTGTAGTCTCATCAAGCTGAATAGCAAAGTATTTACTCTCTTTTATTGAGGTAATAACTTCTTGCCTCACATTTTCTGCTAAAATAGAAATTCTTCCTTTAATAACTCTTGCAGACAAGGGCACTGAATTTAGTTTCTTGGCTTCATTCTGACCACACATAATCTCTGCCATTTTCAAAGCTGCTGGTTTAACCAATTCTTCACCAATAGTATACGGTTTTTTGTTCCGAGCAATCAACCAGGCCACTTCAAAGCTAGCCTTTGATGCTGAACGTTGATTGAATGTACCTCTCAAGTTGCTGTCCAGTCTTTGTCTTTTGACAGACATTTCCAAATTTGCAAAATATTCCCGCGGTTTTGAACTCAGATGTGGGTGCAAATTATCCAAGTGCTTCTTCAATTGACTCTTTTTGAAAGATTCTGCAGTCAGTACTTTTAAACAAACAACACACTGTGGTTTCATTATTCCTTTGTCGTCAATTTCAGTAAACCCATAATCAAGGAACTCTTCCTGGTATATTCGTTTTCTATTTGATGTCATCTGACGGGTAAAAAAGACAGTGATTGGAAAAGTTGTAACCAATCAGCACACATTTAGAGAGCACAGAAAGGAGGTTCCATAACCACTGAAATTAATTGTAATGCACACTGTACCCCCAGAAATTGATGATATATCCTGCTAGTACGGTACACAGCCTGGCAGCAATTGATGACCATATCATACCACAAAATCTAAAAACGGTTTGGATGAATCTCTTCCAAGAAGTTGTATTTGTAGCTATAATTACGAGGACATTATGTTTATATATAAAAAATTAAATGAAAATATATTTATTCCAATAAAATTCAAAAATAAGTCAGATTCCCCCAAAACAAGCAGTATTAAGCACCAATGTAAAACAATCCAAAGAGATAAAACGACACTAAAACACCTCTAATTGAGCACCAGGTGGGGCCTGATTGTTGCGCAGGGCATATAGGGAGAGAAAAAAGAAAACATAAGAGGCACTCCAGTCCCTTATCAGTAAATTCCATATATGAATTAAAACTTGACTTTTATTGTATTCATTAAAAAATGCGAAATATTAAAAAGTGGTAAATTGTGTGCATGTATTGTGTTAAAACAAACACCCGACAACAGTACAGGAAGAAAAAAATTGTTAGGGCATCAAGAGAAGATTCCCTTCATTACCTATATTGTAGATTTCTCTGATGAATATATATATAAAGCGCTGTATAGCTTTATCTTGAATGTATCATCACTAGTTGCGCAGGGCTCTAGTCAAGCATCTAATAATAATGCAATTGACTATATATATATATATGCCTCCCTCACCCTATATGCCTCTGTTATTTAACTTACTTTTATATTGACGTTCTCTGTTTTCTTCTGCCGCTGCTCGTCTCTGCTCCTCACTGAAATTGACGTCGGCCGTGATGACATTCAGTGGGAGAGAGCAGGAGAGGGGACTGCTGGGAGCCGTGCGGTCAGGTGATTTATGAAAAAAAAAACCCGCTTTGGAGCCGCGGCGTAGGAAAAAAAAAAAAAACCCGCTTTGGAGCCGCGGCGTATGGTTACCCCCGGAAAAGCCATTTTTACCCCATTTGGGGTAATTTACCCCTGTTCGCCGACCACTGTCTTATCGCATCGATAATAAGTACAAATTTCCATTCTTTCCGAAGCATGTACTACTTCTTCTACAGATCTAGTACAACACAAAAACTACTCTTTAAAATCCTTATGGAAACTAACCCAACACATAAATAAATCAATTCTCTAAATACCAACAAAGCATAGCTCTAAAGCTCTTAGTAAGATAAACACTAAAAGCCTAAATAATAACCTTCAAGCACCTTCCCTAACTCTAACTTGCTATATTCTGCAGCCAGGTTCTTCTGCAGAGGTTGTAAGACAGCTGACAGAAAGAGAAACTGCAGAAATTGTGGCATGCAAAAATTGAAATACCCCAACACACACTTTTTATTTTATAATGTGTTATCATTAATGACTATGGCCCTGATTCATTAAGGAAAGTTAAGCAAAAAAATGAGTACGTTTTCTTAGTCAAATTTTCTAGACAAAACCATGTTGCAATGCAAGGGGTGAAAATTAGTTTATGATTTTGTACATAAGAAAAATACTGGCTGTTTTTTTCATGTAGCACACAAATGCTTGATAGCTTATTTGTACACTGAAATTCTAGCACATGCCCTACCCCAAATATAAATCTGCCATCACATTTCTATTTTACCTCCCCCTCCAATATAACAGGGTTTTGCCTTACTTGCTTACTTTTGCTTAACATTTCTTAATGAATCAGGTCCTATATTATTAACAGGTGACATTAATTCAATATGTAATTTTTTCTGTTCGTATTTATAATCCACATAGGTATTGGATATATCCTTGTGTAGTAGGGCAGAGCAGACCTAACTCCGAATTCATCAGTGGATGTATCTTCAGGTCCACTCCTTTCAGAAGTACGCAGAGCCGATTTGCGTGCGTTTTAAAACAAACGCATGGTGTCCTCAGTATGCATGCGTTAATGAGTCAGTCCCATAGTGTGTAATTAAAAATCATAAAGAAACTAATGTGATGACTGTAGCTACAAAAGTTGGAATACAGCACGGAAAGCGTTAGTAATGTTACAGTGCGTCAATCACTCATGACTTTGGCAACATTTCCTCATACCTTTATTACATGTCAGAATTAAACATGAATCAGCATAAAATGAGACAAGCCTTCAACTATTTTCAATGGACAGTAGAAAAATACTGTACATGATAAAAAATAAAAGCCGATTACTGAGGAATTTACCACAGATTCCATCTAATTGCTGTCACTTTAGTTATGATAAATGTTTTCATTTTCTTTAAAGTTCAATTTACTTATGAGTGAAGGTTGCTTTAATGTGCTATACAATTTTGCAGTCTATGGTCAATCATGTTCTGTTTTAGACTTTGTAACTTATGTATACAAGTATATGCAGAAATTTTATAAATATATTAGAATTTTAAAATGGTATAATGTTGTGCCATCTAAATCATATATCCTTTTAGGATCTGAATAGTTTGTATTATAACGTTTAACTTTGAAAACCTTCAAAACCACATAAAAATGTATCTCTGTCTTAGCAAATACATTTAACTGCATCTGAACTTACTATAAAGACTGATTCACATAGTCCTCAACTTTCAAATTACATATATAAATGATATACAGGACATAACAGTTATTAAAGAGTCACCAAATTAAACATATAAATTGGCTTATATAAATCAGCTACTAATAACATTCACCAGGTATAAACTCTCAGGACATTATCAGATCTGCAGATCTTTGAGACATAAACATACAGGTAGGTTAATTGGATTCTAACACAAATTAAATCTAGTGTCTGTTTGTGTGGTATGGAATATAGTTTGTAATCTCATTATAAATTAAGGCTAATAATTATAAATAATAAAAAACTTGTGATCTTGAAACGTTTTTCCCTATATGTTGGACACTTCCTATCAGCAGTCCAGAATGGAGCACACTGCAATCATTCTCTTGTGCAAATATGAGAAATATTTCAAGGGGACTTTTACATATATATTTATGATTGTTATTAGTATCTCTTGTATTTAAAGTCATTTCTATGATGGGTTTAGTGGTGCTCAAGTTTGCAGTATATGAATTGGCAAAGCAATGAAATTCCTCATGTAAAAGACTAGGGGGTATATGTACTAAACTGCAGGTTTGAAAAAGTGGAGATGGTGCCTATAGCAACCAATCAGATTCTAGCTGTCATTTTGTAGACTAATTGAATGATAACTAGATTGCTATAGGCAACATCTCCACTTTTTCAAACCCGCAGTTTAGTAAATATACCCATAGGGTTCACCACTGCAGGACTTTATCTATTGTGATATGACTGACATGTCGACACCTATATCTATATAAGGGTTATTTATGGAAGTGTAAAGGTGTAGTGAAAATGCTCTTTTGTGATGTGACGCCGCCCACTTTTGCACAAATGCACCCAATTTTATAGATTGCATTTAATTAGATTAGAAAGATCAGTGTTATTCCTTGCTGAGGGCAAATTAGACCCATAAATGCATGTAGTTTTGTACTGAAGTGGGAAAACGATATTTCATTTTTCAGGATGAGATTATTTAAATGAGCTGGTGAGGGTGAATGAGGAAGGTGTTCCTCAATTTATGGGCCCTTTTCCTTCCCACAAAAAGACTTTATAGGCCCTGACAATCCAACCTTAGCTCTATCATTTTAATGGGATGCATTTTGCATCTACTTTAGTGATGGGCAGCGGGTGGTCTCACCGCCTTGGGTGAAGCTCTACGGGTCATAAAGCAGAGACTAAGACTGAAGTAGCCAACTTCCGCATCACATGACCTCCACACAATGCAGAGAGGTCATTCAGCGTACGTCCACCAATTGGTCGCCCTCCTCCTTCAGTGTTACCGTTATGCCTTCCTAATTAATCATTAAAAGGCAACATAAGGGAATTTATACAATTATTATGCAACCCGAGTTATTAATAATTATACAAGTAGTGAGTGATCCCATGTCCGCCCACTGAGGGGTGAGTGTAGCTGTGTGAATGGCATGTGGGAGCATGTTGTGGGAAGTGGAGATCTGAGGGCATTTAGAAGGTCTGAGGGGCATTTTGGGGCATTTCGGAACGTGTGAGTGGTTGATATGGGCAACTTAAGTCATTTTGGAACATTTTGCCTAATGTCAAGGGGAGGAATTCCAGCTCAGGGCTGGAAGTCCTCCCCCTTCATGTCTAGTCCGCTTGATACCTTGGTGAAGAAGCACATTTCTTGATGCATTTGGAGCAATGTAACTAGAAGCATCACATACACACAGCAAAGTGTCAGAATTCATATTTCAATGGAGCACTGTACAATGGGAAAAGAAAGAGCAAGGTTAGATATATGATGACAAGAAATTGGAAAATGTTATATATTGAAAGATTCCTTTTCAATTTTTACCCGCCCTAGGC
This sequence comes from Mixophyes fleayi, assembly GCF_038048845.1. NCBI lineage: Eukaryota > Metazoa > Chordata > Amphibia > Anura > Limnodynastidae > Mixophyes > Mixophyes fleayi. The sequence continues at coordinate 161,321,754 of NC_134407.1, forward strand.
TGCATTTGCTGTTCCTTCACTCACCTATCAACTTCTGAGTTTCATATTCCTATGAATTCACTAACTTTCACCATATCCCATCTAGAAATGAGCCATTTTCTCTAAATTTGATCTGTGAATGATTGCCAGTCAGTCATAAGAACATTCATCGATTCCCTAGTTAAAACATTGTGTATATTGTGCATTATATATCTTATAATAATGAAATATTATTATTATTATTATTATTATTATTATTATTAATAAATAAATGTAATCACATATTGTGGTTTTTATCATACAGAACAAAATAACATTGCTGTATTTATTAAACTGGATATATGTTTTATCATCATCATCACCAATCAATATATAGCGCCACCAATTCCGCAGTGCTTTACAGAAAATATTTGTTATTCACATCAGTTCCTGCGACATTGGAGCTTACAGTCTAAATTCCCTAACGTATACACACAAACTAGGGTTCATTTTGTCAGCAGCCAATTATCCTATATTTTTGGAGTGTGGGAGGAAACCGACGCAAAGACGGAGAGAACATACAAACTCCACACAGATAAGACCATGGTCAGGAATCAAACTCATGACCCAAGTGCTGTGAGGCAGAGGTGCTACTCACGGAGACACCATGCTGCCTAGCAGGGCCGCCATCAGGGGGGTACGGGGGGTACTGTTGTACCGGGCCCGGGCTCACCAGGGGGCCCGGTACAACAGCTTAGCACAGACTTACCTGGGGCCTGCTGTGTTCTCCGCTATTCTGTCTTCAGCCTGGCTGTCACCGTGACAGCCAGGCACCAGGATCCGATCGCAGGGGTGGAGGATTCATTCCCCCTGCGATCATGTGCTCTGCCTGTGACAGATCACATGATCGCAGGGGGAATGATTCCTCCACCCCTGCGATCGGATCCTGGTGCCTGGCTGTCACGGTGACAGCCAGGCTGAAGACAGAATAGCGGAGACCAGCGGCGGGCCCCAGGTAAGTATGTGTTGCTCATGGGGGGGCGCTCATGGGGGGGGGGCCCCGCTCATGGGGGGGGGGGGGGCGGCACGGGGGCCCATACTGGGCCCGATTTTTTCTGAAGGCGGCCCTGCTGCCTAGTATGTCTAAGCATATCTGGTAAACCTGACCTCTACCTTTAGATCAGGGTTGCTGTGGATGGTTCCCCCTGGCCTATCATACTGGCCAGAGCTGCAGGGTACCGGGCAGAGTGTTCTTTTTAGATGCTGGGTCCCAATCTCAGAACAGCCAGATAACGAATTAGATTGGGCTAATATGTAGGTGACAGGAATTTCCGCAGGTAAGTAGGTGTCAAAGCAGGATCTTTAATCAATGATGTTTTATTAGCTCATGTAGCCCTTACAAGGACATGTCTAAATTACTTTTTTGAGACTTGGTGAACAGACAGTTTTTGGATTCAATTGATATAAAATATATTCCAATAGAACCAGGAACCAGTGGAAGGGCATACACATGTAAAATAAGGTAGAGAACAATTGCAAATCATTATTTTTATAACTCAAATTTTAAAAAATCATTGGGAACTAATAAAAACCTGCCTATACACATTCTGCCCTATATTCTAAAGTGATTAGGGACCTTACCACACAATAACCCACAAGTATATTGCTCCTTCTCATTATCTATGCAGCTCTCACCAGATAGCTCTCCAGCTCTCATCGTATAGACAGATTTAGAACTCACTAAAGGAGTGCAATCTCCCTACAAATATCTTACTTAGGATAGTGACATATGGGTATTTTGATAAAGTGAGTTGGGGGGATTTTTCTTGAAAAAAATCAGTACTGCCTGAGACCAAAATATGTTTTCTGAGAAATCCCAAGGTGCAAGACTTCTGAAAGAAAGACATTCATTCAAGTAAGAGTCAGTTTGCAGCATATGTCAACTATACATTTAATTTATTAATTTAAACGTTTTTGTTTATAAAAAAAATATCACAAATATTTAAAGAAATATAGACTCCTATTATGAAATCAAATGTATTATCTATAGTTCTTCCACCCCCACACATTGACTGTTTATTTTTTTTCCTTTCCAGTTCATTCACATTCAATTTATCAGATATAATTATATAAAATAACAAAGAACCCTTTCAGATGGACTGCTGAAAGGTTGCTTTCATCTACGTGCAATGTCAAGAGCATGCCAGGGGATTCCTGGAAGCAATGTATGACTATATTCAGGAGCGGAAAAGTCGATTTGTGTGGAAATGTTGCCTCTGTTAACTATATCGCACGTGAGTGTGTGCTTGATTAAATAGGTCATTCACAATTCGTCAGCTGCATAACACTGTAAATACAGTCTAATACTGCACTTAACCTTATGTTCTTTTTCTATATGTGTCTTTATAATTAGTTTATGATGTGGTTTTAAAGTGAGATTATTTGGCCAACGTGATGTAAGTCAGGGACATTTTACTGCACATCTTTTTCAACCACAAATCCCCAAAGGCTATAGCTTTTTGGCTTAAAAAAAATGGTACTTCATGGACACAATGGGAGACTCAGACACTATAGTTGTACTGTAGCTACAGAACAGACTAGACAAAATAAAAAAAAAACAATTCTCATTTTTATTAACTAATTTTTTTTTTATTGATTTGTTAGCGTTAAAAGTAGACATGTTTTGACATACAACTGCTTGTTTACTGAATATTAAGCTATAATCTGAACAGTAAGCCAGACTGTGATTATGCTCCAACAAACACAAATTTATATCATTTTTAAGGAACACATCTAGGGCCTGATTCATTAAGGAACTTAAATTAAGAAGTTTCTTATTTAAGTCTCCTGGACAAAACCATGTTACAATGCAAGAGGTGAAAATTAGCTCTCTGTTTTGCACATAAGTTAAATACTGACTGTTTTTTCATGTAACACACAAATACTTGATAGCTTATTTGTACACTGAAATTTAAAATTGATATCTGTGTGCTATATGAAAACAGTCAGTATTTAACTTATGCGCAAAACAGAAAACTAATTTTCACCCCTTGCATTGTAACATGGTTTTGTCCAGGAGACTTAAATAATAAACTTCTTAATTTAAGTTCCTTAATGAATCAGGCCCCTAGTATAATATATAATTTGGACAAATTGTGGTTTCTAAGGCTATGAACAAGCTAGGGAAAATTAGGCCGTATGCAGCTTATTGCCACTGCGCAATTAATTGAGTTTTTCTCTTTCTCTCTGTAATCTACTCACTTTATTTTACAAAGAAAGACAAAACACCATTCATTCCAAAGCTCTCAGTGCGTGCAAAGCTGGAACAAAACTCAAGAACATCACATGTATGAATGAAATCTATATCCCAAAATGCTTAGGGACTTTGGGTTTCCAGATAAAGGTTTCTTAGCATAATTAGGAGCACCATGCCTAAAAAGTGAAAAAAATACTTTCTCCACATTAACCCTTGCACTCCCTACTCATCAATTTATTTTTATTTTATTTTAGCAGCACTCCTCAGAGTGACAGCAGGATAAGGTACTTATCGATTGTCCATGTGTGCATGGCATTATAACTCGTTTTTGAACTTTCTGGGAAACGGTAAGGGTAATAGTAAGGGTTTGAGATGTTTACTGACAATTGACCTCTCCCACTTGGAATGTAAACTCTCTAATGAGCAGGGTCCTCCATACCCTTTGTTGTCATGACTGCAATTATCTACCTTGTATATCCTGTTTTCCCTACTGTACGGCGCTGCGGAGAGCTGTAGCGTCTTACAAATCTACGATAATAATAATAATAGATGCAGGAAACAAGACCTAGCAAACCAGAGAGATAAAACGGGCTTAAGTTCAGAGACACAGAAGACAAACGTGACCAGTTATAGCAGAGTCATGCAGATATAGCACCAAATCAGTATCCAAAAGCAAGGTCAGGGTCAAGCCGAGGTCAACAACAGTTAGGCAGAAACAGTACTGAAACAGCATCCAGTCCAATAGCCAAGATCGGAGAAGGTAGGTAACAGGCAACTTCAGACATCAATCACCAGATGAACCACAAGTAACACTGCATAGGATCTATAATGTGCATTATGTTCGCCCTAGACTTACCTGTCTGCCTGACTGTTAATGTCCAGTCTTGTTTTATTAGTGTGTTTGTTCCCAATTGCAAAGAAATGCGGAGTAATAGACATATATAGACGCATAACACCAATCCACTGCTCACAAGTGCACATCTCAAAATGACAGGACGTGCCACACTGAGCGCTACTGCTAATCACTCGTGTCTAGACTTTAGTGCACCAACCACCATGTGCAGAATCTGGTGATTGATCAGCTTGACAATCATGCACATTTTTTTTCTAGATTTTAAAATTGTAAAATGACAGGTTCTATTGTAAACATTCCAGAATTGTCATTCCTCCCATTCTGTCCCACTTGCCTAATTTCACCTTGGCACAGGAATTCAACTTCTCATATTACTTGACAAAAGTACTAAACATTCTTAATGTTCAGTTTCCATTAATGTGCAATATTGCCTACACTATTGAATTGTAAATAAATGCATCTAATTCCTGGTAGTTATTCAATAAAAATGTCTTAATTCTCCTTGTGGCGGGAACATTCTACTGGTATAAAACTATTTACATCATTGGTATTAAACATATTTCTAAATTAAACTAATTTTATTGGTTGATATTTTGTACAAAAGCATGCCATTGGAATTGCGATATAAATGAAATTTGAACTGTTCAAATAGTCCAATAATAACTAGATTTGCCAAATGTTCTAACTTCCCAAATTGAGAACAGACTGGGATGTCTGGATGTCTGGACAAAATATACTGAGTGGCCTGGCTTGAGTTACAAAGAGAGTTATGACTTGTTGCTGACAGTAGCTACTTGTAGGACTGGCATCAACAGTGAATCAATGAGGATTAGCTGGCATGGCGCAGAAAGCAAATATGGGGAATACATAAGGACATGCTGGAGACAAAGAACAATAGATCTCAGGAGTCCAAGTGTAACATGACTAGACTCAAACCAAAGTCAAGAGATTATTGAACAGAGGATAAATACCAGTAGAAAACAGGAGAGAAGAACCATCTGCAGATTATAAAATACTATAATGCTATTTTTCTTATTCCATAGCATTAACTAGAATTGTTTTTTGAGGGTTGTTTATGAGGGTTCCAGTTAAAGGGAAACATCACCTTCAGCTATTTATATGTTACAGGCAGATTTATTTTTGCTGCCATCAGCTATGACAACAGAAAAATTTAGGTGTGCATTGATTAATGCTGACCACACACTTGTAGATCCCTTCCTGAGCGCTGAGCAACAGTATCCAATTGAATGACTACAAATTTGATGAAATCCATCAACAAGGTGCGCAGTCACAGTCTCTTCTGTCTTTACTGGCACCACTTGATCATTTTCCAACAACATTTATCATCATTGCTAGGGCTAACGGCTACTTAGATAAACTTTTAGAAAAAGACAGGATAGGGGTCTTCACCTATAGCAGCTGCCTTTCCCGTAGAACTGGTTATGTTCGGAGGTACTCGGATGCCCCCAGGACTTCACTCTAGAGTAGTAAAAGTTTATCAGTGGTAACCGTAGTGTAAGGTGGAGGGTAACTGGAATACAGGAGGCAGGTATCAGAGACATTTTTAAAGGTTGTGGGTCAGTATGGATAACCAGGAAACAGGTCAGAGATCAGGACAGGTTGCAAACACAGGTAATCCAAAAGACAGGCAGAGGTCAGGGGCAAACAGAGTTCAAGCAATGTCCAAAAGCAACCCAAGGGTCACAACAGGTAATTAGGTCAAAGATAGCAGAGTATCCACAGGACAGAGCAAGTCAGCAAGGTACAGTAAACTGAACACTAACCCCTCACTGCCTTAAATACAAGAACTGGCCAATCAAGAGTCAGGGCCCTAACCTGGATAATTAGCCCCCAGGAGGTGCTTAATTAATAGATGTTATTTGTGCACACACGCCTGACTGCTGGGACGCTGTGCTGATTGAGAAGCCAGGACGCAGCTAGCAAAAGATCATATCCTATAAAAATCCAATTAGGCCTGACCCGTTTCCAGAGGTGTATAAAATCAAGCACCTAGCTATGCAGTCTCCATTTGCAAACATTTTTGATGCAAAATGGGTCGTTCTGAAGAGCTCAGGAACTTCAAGTGTGGTACTGTGCAGGATGCCACTTTTCAATTAAGATGGTTTGTGAAAATTTATCCCTGCTGAATATTCCACAGTCAACTATAAGTGATATTATTAGAAATTGGAAGCATTCAGGAACAACAGCAAATCAACCACGAAGCAGAAGACCGCGTAAAATCACAGAGCGGGGTCAACGACTGCTATGGCGCATGGTGCGTAAAAGTCGCCAACGCTCTGCTGATTTCATAGCTGAAAAGTTTCAACCTTCCACTGGCATTAATGTAAGAACAGAGTTTAATGGAATGGGTTTTCATGGCCTCACATCACCAAGACCAATGCCAAGCGTTGGATGGAGTGGTGTAAAGCACACTCACACTGGACTGTGGAGCAGTGGAAACGTGTTCTGTGGAGTGACGAATCACACTTCTCTGTTTAGCAGTCAGATAGGCAAGTCTGGGTTTGGCGAATGCCGGAAGAATGTTACCTGTCTGACTGCATTATGCCAACTATGAAGTTTGGTGGAGGAGGGCTAATGGCATGGGGCTGCTTTTCAGGGTTTGGGCTCGGCCCCTTATCTCTAGTAAAGGACAATCTTAATGGTTCAGTCATTTTGGACAATGCTATGCTTTCAACTTTGTGGCAACAGTTTGGGGAAGGCCCTTTTCTATTCCAACATTCCAAGGACTACAAAGACATGGTTTGATGAGTTCGGTGTGGAAGAACTTGAGTGGCCTGCACAGAGCCCTGACCTCAACCCCTCAAACACCTTTGGGATGAACTGGAACGAAGATTGCAAGCCAGGCCTTCTCGTCCAACATCAGTACCTGACCTCATAAATGCTCTACAGAATGAATGGGCACAAATTCCTACAGAAACACTCCAACATCTTGTGGAAAGCCTTCCAACAAGAGTGGAAGCTGTTATCGCTGCAAAAAGCTCCATATTAAAGTATATGTATTTGAATACAATGTCGATACAGTCCCTGTTGGTGTAATGGTCAAGCGTCCAATTACTGTTGTTCATATAGTGTGTATATGTATAGATGTGTTGTGTCTTATCAGAACTGAAATAACAGATCTGCTTGAAGAACATTTTTCTCTGATGGAGCTTCCCATTAGTAATAATAATAGCTTTTACCCTGTTAGAACATGCATTAACAGGGGCATTATCAGGTATTATTATTATTATTATTATTATTATTATTATTATTATTATTATCATCATTTATTTGTTAGGCGCCACAAGGTTTCCGCAGCGCCATACATAGTACAAACAGTAGACCATACAGGGTGAAACATTACAGAACAATAAACACAAAGTACCAATGCTTCAGAAACTCTGTGCAGACATATGGATTAAATACGGGCAGAAGAGTAGGTATGGAGACAGGAGGGGAGAGGGGCCCTGCTCATGCGAGCTTACATCCTAAGGGAAGGTGGACAAAACAGGCATGAAAGGGAGGCAGTGATGCGAGGGAGAAAAAGCACCAGGGGTAGGGGGAGAACAGCAGAGTAGATGAGGAGTTAAGTGGATGGTTGGAAGGCTTTCAGAAACAGGTGAGTTTCGAGTGCCCGTTTGAAGGAGCACAGATTGGGAGCAAGAAGGATGGAGCGAGGGAGGTCATTCCAGTGCAGGGGGCAGCTCGGGAGAAGTCTTGAATTCTGGAGTGGGAAGAGGTAATTAGAGTGGAGGAGAGGAGACGGTCATTTGCCGAGCACAGGGAGCGGGCAGGAGTGTGCATGGTGAGGAGGTTAGAGATATAGGGGACAGTAGACTGGGAGAGAGCCTTGTAAGTGGTAGTAAGAAGTTTAAAGAGGATTCTGTAGGGGAAAGGGAGCCAGTGTAAGGCATGGTAGATAGGGGAGGCAGAGGAGGAGTGGCGTGAGAGAAAGATGAGTCTAGCAGCTGCATTAAGTACAGATCGGAGGGGGGCAAGATGGGAGAGGGGGAGGCCAGTGAGGAGAAGGTTGCAGTAGTCAAGGCGGGAGATGATGAGTGAGTGGATGATGGTTTTGGTGGCATCTTGTGAGAGGAAGAGTCGGATGCGGGCGATGTTGCGCAGTTGGAATCGACAGGCTTGTGCAAGGGATTGGACGTGGTGGGTAAAAGAGAGAGAGGAGTCAAGGGTGACACCCAGGCAACAGGGTTGGCTGACAGAGGAGATGGTTGTGTGATTAACAATGATAGAGAGGTTGTGGTGGGACGGGAGTCTGGAGGGAGAAAATACAATGAGTTCAGTCTTAGAGATGTTAATTTTGAGAAAGCGTGAGGACTTCCAGGAGGAGATGGCAGAGAGGCAGTCAGATATACGAGAGAGGAGGGTGGGAGAGAGATCAGGTGACTTCTGGTGAGGGTCGCTTTAGGTGGGGGAGGAGCAGGGGAGGACAGAGTGAAAGAGAGGAGATGGTGGTCAGAGAGTAGGAAGGGAGAGTTGGAGAACTCAGAGAGATCGCAGAGATGCGAGAAGACAAGGTTGAGGGAGTGACCAAGAGGGTGGGTGGGGGAGGAGGTCCACTGGGTGAGGCCTAAGGAGGAGGAGAGGGAGAGAAGTTTGATGGTGGCAGGGTCTGAGCAGTTGTCAATGGGGATGTTGAAGTCACCGAGTATGATGAAGGGAAGGTCAGAGGAAAGGTAGAGGGGGAGCCAGGCAGCGAAGTTATCCAGGAAAAGGGAGGTAGGGCCAGGGGGACGGTAGATGACAGAGACACGGAGGTGGATGGGGAAAAAGAGACGGATGGAGTGAACTTTGAAGGAGAAGAAAGAGGGGAAGGTAAAGGGGGAATGACCCAAAAAGTACAGCAGGGGGACAGGAGGAGTCCCACTCCACCACCTGGACGTTCATCCGGTCTGGTGGAGTGGGTAAAGGAGAGGCCACCATGGGAGAGGGTGGCGGGTGAGGAGATGTCAGAGGGAGTGAGCCAGGTTTCAGTGGTGGCGAGAAGGTTAAAAGAGTTGGAGATAAAGAGGGCGTGGATGGAGTTCAGTTTGTTACGGATGGACCTTGAGTTCCAGAGGGCACAGGAGCAAGGGAGGGAAGGATGAGGGGAGATGTGGATAAGATTGTCATTGTTGCTGGAGCGAGGGGGTTTGTGAGTTGGACCAGTGAAGGGGGCTGGGGGAGAGGTTGATAGAGCGAGGGGGAGAAATGGGATCGTGCGAGAAGGACTGGTGGAAGTGGCCCGGGGAGAGGATGGGAATGGGAAAGGAGCGGGGCAGCATAGTGAGAGATGGGGGACAGGAGTGAGAGAGATGAGGCAGTGGAGGCAGGAGGAGAAAATTGAGCTAGGTCAAATAAGGACTGACGGAGCAGAGAAAGACAGTAAGTGGGACTGTAAAGGATTGAGGAACAGAGTGAAACAGAAGGGCAGTAGCAAAACAATATGAATGATGCAAAGTGGGGAAGAGCAGGGGCAAAGCAAAGTGGACAATGTACAGTGGAGGAGAATAAAATAACAATCTAAATAATGAAGACAATGTATGGTGGAGAACAGTAAAATAATAGGTGGAGTAAACAATTTGATCAAAATTAAAATAAACAAATTAAGTTAAAGGTGGAGTAAACAATTTGATTAAAATTAAAATAAGCAAATTAAGTTAAAGATAAAAATTTGTGGTTAAATCAGATAAAACACAAGGACAAGCAGTGAAGGGGCTACGTACCAGGAGATCCGGAAGGATAACTCAGGAGCGGGGGAGTCCAGGGGGATTCAAGGTGGTCACAGGTGCCGGAGTATTCCAAGGGGTCCAGCAATTGGGAGGTGGTCCAAGGGGTCCAGCGATTGGGAGGTAGGTGCAGGATCCGGAATAGTCCGAGGGGTTAAGTGATCGGGAGGGATCAGAGTTCCGGAGGGTCAAGACAACCAGTTCAGTACAAAGTTCAGACCCGGTGAGGCAAGAGAGACAGTGGGTCCAAGGGGTCTGGCGTTTATGGGAGTCTGGTGGGACAATGTGGGGGCCCGAGGAGTGGCAGGGGGGAGAGAGGGCCTGTGTGGACCGAGAAAACTACGGTAGGGAGCACATGTTAGAGGATATTGAATATAAATGAGCCTTGTGCTTTGTTAGCACAATTTTTGGTGAATAGTTGTGATTTTTTTTTTTATCAACAATATGCTAGGGCAGGGGGCATGAGAGGCAGCCCAGTGTGGAGGTCAGACCCTGGGGCAGCATGAGGTGGAGTGCAGAGGAGCCACAGAGACCTCAAGGGAGCAGTCACAGGGACACCAACGTGGAGAGGCAGTCTGCGGGAGAGGGACACAAAGGGATACAAAAGGGGTTTGGGTTTGGCAAAAGTTTAAATGGGATGGTTTTATATGATCCAGGTAAGTTTAATGTAGGCAAGTGTCTCTAACATTATAAGAAAAATAAGAAAGGAATCACAAGGTGGTAGAAGACAAGACTTTGAAGTGATGTTTTTACTCTTTTGCCATGCTCATTTTTATGTGGATCCTTAATCCTACAAAAGTAGGCACATGCATCTATGTAAGCGGAAGCCAGACATTTGCGAAGAAAAATAATGACGCTTTTTGCACTTCTGTGAGGGACTCTTTGCTATCCATGTACTAGAATTGTAGTTAATTAGTTAATTGTGTAATATATTGCAGGTAAACACTTGTAGAATTAAGTTATCAATGACACACACTTTTTGGTTCCGTCTGTACTCAAGAAACGTGTTTACATATTTTGAGAATGTGCTCAATAATGGTAAATACAATTGGTCCAATACAGATGAAACAGCATAGTTATTTTCATTTGTCTTCTTGTGGAATCCTGATTTATACAATGTTTTCTAATATATATTATATAGATATATAACTAGGGGCTCAATATATGTGTCTCTCTCTTTTTCTCAATCTCTAATGAATGTACGTAGTGGTCTTGAAATTCCTAAAACTCACCTTTACAAATTAAAAGAAGTTAGGTGTCAATATTTCTATTAACAATCATTTTTTTTAAAAAAAATAATTGTTTAAAATAATATTAATTTAGAATGTCTTAAAGCCAGATAAATAAATACTGCAACTATTCAATTAGTTTCAACTCACACACATAGTGGGTTACAACATTAGTTATTTGTATTGGCTAAGAGTGAACGTGTTACATTCTAAGTAAAACAGGTTATTCTTGACATTTGACCAGTTTATTTTTTTTTATAATTCTTTATTTTGGTTTGTAAAGGGGGATATAAATAAATGTAACAGTAGAATAAAATCATATCACATAAAATATTGAACACTAAGTATAACCAGGCCCAGCATGAGAATATATAGCAAGCAGCATCATCAGGGAACCGAGGTATGTATATATAAATATATATATATATATATATATATATATATATATATATATATATATATATATATGATTAGGATTGTAGGGCGAAGGAATATTTAGTAGTAAAGTGGGTAGAAGAAAGGCAGGGATGGGGATGGGCGGGGTACTGATACAGAGTCAGTAGGGGAAGGAGAGAGGTCTCCTAACAACTCAGTGGAACATGCTTAAGAGGTGCCATTAAGGGCTAGATTTACTAAGCTGCGGGTTTGAAAAAGTGGGGATGTTGCCTATAGCAACCAATCAGATTCTAGCTATCATTTTGTAGAAGGTACTAAGTAAATGAAAGCTAGAATCTGATTGGTTGCTATAGGCAACATCCCCACTTTTTCAAACCCGCAGCTTAGTAAATCTAGCCCTAAATGTTGAATATATAGGAGAGGATGCTTCACAGAGGTGAATGAGAATTTTGGTACTGGGGCCTTCTCACTTTGCCTGGGTCGAGGGAGAAAAACTTCGGCAGACGAGGAACAGGATAGAGATCTGCTCTCTGAAAAGAGCAAAGGAGCCAGTACTTGATTAGCACATGGCCTATATCATGGAGTTAGTAAGATATTACCTCCATGGCCGAGATGTGCCAAATATGATTTTTAAGATTGGATAAGGGCAGTTGGTTCGGTTTCTTCCAACTTCTGGCAAATAGGCATTTAGCTGCCGATCAGATGTGTGCAGGAAGCTTTCTGGAAAATGTATTACATTCTTGGAGGGGAGGGGGGGGGTTAGAATAACAAGAATACCCAAGGGTCCTTTGCATCCAAGGCCACAAAGAGGCAGGAGGCAGTTCAGGAGTCTATGTAATTCATCCCAAAATGTAATTACAGGGTATGAGCACCATATATGAACCATGGTTCCCCTGTGGCCACAGTTCCACCAACAATCAGGTGAAAGCAGCAGAAACATTCTATAGAGTCTTGCTGAGGTAAGTGATGATAACCTTTGTTAAAAGTTTATTTGACCTTAGTAGAGATGGAGTTTTTAATTACCCCAAATGTAATGTTCTCCCAGGCATCCACGTCCGGTCGGGGTCTAGGTACCACTCCCATTCGGCTTCATGATAATACTGTGGTGGCAGGGCAGCATTTAGCAAAATGCTGTAGATTTGGGACATCATAACCCTGTCTGTTGGATGATGTCTACACATTTTCTCGAATGGAGTAAGGACTCTGACTGAGTCAGGGATAAGGAGCTCAGGAAATCGCATATTTGGAAATATTCAAATAAACTCATTATCTGGGAGAGGGACTTCTGTTGCAGTTCTGCCAGGAATAGCCATTCACCACATCCACAAAAGTCAACAGATAATTTCAGATAAGATTATATCCAGCCATGGAACCTGGTTGCATATGATCCTGGGGGAATAAGGGGTTATACGACAATGGAGTCAGGAGGTGATTGAGTTATTCATCATCTTAAAGAAATATAGTTCCCACTGGGAGCAGTTTAGACACAGGAGGTCTTTGATTTTTGGGTAGACCCCAACAGAGGGTCAGGTCAGGACAGTTTAAGAAACCGGATTCAATATTGAGCCAAGAAGTTGTACATGAGTGGGCATATGAAGCGGTTACCTGGGAGAAATGTGATGCCAGATAGTATAATTTGACCTCTTCCACCCCTATGGATAGGTCTTTTCAGTATGTTGACTGAATGTCTGTTGTTCCATGAAGCAAAAATTTGTTTTTAGAATATCAGTATCCTGAGGAGAGACATAGAGCAGCATGGCCTCTGATTTTGAGTAGATGTTCCTGTAACCAGAGATATCACTATAGGTTTGCATAGTTTTCTAAAGGCTAGACATGAAGATCTTGGTCTGAGATAACGAAAGATGTCACCCGTGTAAAGTGAAATCTTAAAATTAATGTTACCTATTCACACACCTTGGATATTGGGGTTAGGTCTGATTTGCGATGCATGCAGCTCAATGTCCAAAGCAAATTTCAGGGGGGGGGGGGACTTCAGGAGATTCTGCTACATGCATCAAGCGAGAACGTAATAATGGTGCTCCTGGAGTTTACTATGTGGAAAAGATTGATGACTGGCCAGATATTGTCCCTCGAGTGTTGCTCCAGAGTGAAACCCATCTGGTCGTAGTAAGTCAAGGAATGGAGTAATTGATTTAATATAATAGCCTGGATTTTAGCATAGATTTTGACATCAGTATTAAAGGGGGAATGGGCTTGTAACTGGCACAGTTTAGTTGTATCTTTCCCTCCTTATGGATCACTACAATCCTGGCTTCTAGCATTTTAGTGGGAAAAGGGTTCCCTTTAATAGTTTTGTTGTATTGGATGTCAATTGAGGAGATTGGCCACTTGACCTCCACCTTAAGATTTAGAGGCCAAGTTCAATCTTAGTTATATTGAAGTCGGCAAGAGTGAATGGATCAGGGGAAAGCTTGTTTTGGGATTCTAAAATATTTTTTTTATGAGAGACCATGCTAATGATATGTCCCCTCAGGAATGCATTGTAAGCCGTCCAAAGGGTGGAAAAAGATGTATCAGAAGAGTTGTTCAATTCAAAGTATTTGGTTATAAGGGTTTTGAGTTGGGCTACTATCTCATTGTTATGGAGGAAGGTGCAATTGATTAGCCATGCTATAGGGCAGGGGTGGAAATTAAGTCAGACAAATCAAAGAATATAGGGACAAGTTCGGAACAAATTGATAGACATGAGCTGACTTTAAATTTAGGGCTAAATCATGGTGGAGCAGTGTCTTATTTATACACAAATATGAGTAGTGGTAGTAACTGGTGTGTAATAGCTATAGTAACAAGTTGAGGGTTCTCTCAATGTCCTGAAGTCATAGAGGAGCTGGAATGTCTGTAGATTTAGGAGGGATTTTAATTTTTGGAGGTCTGATTTATCTGAAGAGGGGGGCACAGGGACAGACTGGTACAGGGTATTGAGCAAAAATGCATTAAAGTGCCTAGAAACAATGAGATCCCCTTTTTTTGTTTGGAAATTAATCCATCTAGTTTAGTAAAGAATAAGTGTTGATTACGTTTGGGGACATATGACATTTGACCAGTTTTAAAATAGCAGCTTGTCTCCTAGTTCCTGAGAAGCTATTCACTCCTATACCTTTCCATCTCCTTACTCAAGCTGGTCACTCATGCTGTAGGATCAGCAGAAATATTGGACAGCTACCCTAGAATCACAGTCAGATGCCTGATAATAATAATTGACCCTATCATGAGGCTTAATATGATTGGAAGTCAACAGGGGAGGGGCATCAACAACATTGCTGCTTTAAAAAAAGAGGCAGTTCAACAAGGCTTTCTCAGGTCCGTAAGTGAGAACTTATAGTAGGTGGAGACTTCAATGCGGTTCTTACCCCCCACCTAGATAGGTCTGCCCCCTTGACTGCTCTTTCCGACGGGAGGCATGGGAGGAACTCCAGAGCTTTGCAGGACTTTATGAAGTTACATAATCTGTACGACACATGGAGAGTCTCTGACCCTTTGGCCCGAGATTATTTCATTTACTCATCAGTCCACAACATATATTCCCAAATCGACATGATCCTGCTTAGGCACGATCTGACCCTTAAACTCACTAACTCTAATATTCACTCAATTACATGGTCTGACCATGCCCCAATTTCGGCAGACCTCTCCTCTCTAGTTTCTCGGCCCTCTTTCTTCTCCTGGAGACTCAATGAATCTCTCCTCCATAACCACAACATGGTAGCCCATCTTAAATCCCTAATATCCGAATATTTTTAAATAAATGAGTCCCCGGATATCTCACCTTCTACTCTTTGGAATGCCCATAAGGCGGTCATTAGAGGCCACCTTTTGGCCTTGGCAGCAAACGCCAAGAAGGTGAGACTAGCTGAAACTATGCGCCTATCCGCCTCCCTCCAGCAGCTGGAGATCCAACATAAATCCAACCCTGACCCTACTGTATTTGAACAGATAGTATCAGTACAGGGTGAGCTCAACCTGCTTCTCTCCCAGTGAGTGGCCAACAAGCTGAAATGGCTGAACCAGCATTTTTATGAGAAGGGCGATAAGGCGGATAAGCTATTGGCCACTCGGCTGCGGACTAAAATTTCAGCCCGCAATCTAATGGCCATCAGGGATTCCTCGGGGGTCCTAGTCTATGATCCAAAATTAATTCATTTGGGATTTCAGAACTACTATTTAAAGCTGTATAACCTCCCTCAACCCCCCAACGCCTTGGCCCATCAGAAACAGGCGGAGTGTATAGAGAAATTCCTGGAGGGCACTCGTCTTCCGAAGCTGACCCCGCAGGCCGTAGACCATCTTAGTGAACCCGTTTCCTTGGTGGAGGTAGGGCAGGTTATTAAGGCTTAGAAATCTGGTAAGGCACCTGGCCCTGATGGGTTTTCGGCAGCTTACTATAAAAAGTTTGCAGCTCTCCTAGCCCCTCGCTTCTCCACACTCTTTAATTCTATCCTGAAGGGCAACCCTTGGCCCAAAAAATCTCTGAAGGCTCGGAAAACCCTGATCCACAAAGAGGGAAAAGATGCCCATAATTGTGCCAGCTATCATCCAATATCCCTGCTTAACAATGACCTGAAACTATATGCTAAGATTCTTGCCAATCGCTTAAACACTGTACTCCCCGGGTTAGTTCACTATGATCAGGTGGGTTTCGTCCCTGGTAGGCAGACCAGGGATAACACAAGGAGAACCATTGACCTTATTCACATACTCAACACCAGGAAAACTCCCTCCATTATTTTATCCTTAGATGCCGAAAAGGCCTTCAACAGGATTTCCTGGCAGTTAATGACCCATACCCTCAAGCACTTTGGTCTGTCTGGGGACTTCCTGTTGGGGGTACAGGCCTTATATTCCTATCCCTCCGCTAAGGGTATGGTTAATGGCTTTCCTTCTGATCCCGTCCCAATTAGTAATGGTACCTGGCAGGGATGCCCACTTTCCCCTTTAATTTTCGCCCTGGTCATCGAACCTTTGGCAGCTACTATCCAAGCCTCCCCAGATATAAGGGGGGTGGTGACAGGG
Organism: Mixophyes fleayi; assembly: GCF_038048845.1. Lineage (NCBI taxonomy): Eukaryota > Metazoa > Chordata > Amphibia > Anura > Limnodynastidae > Mixophyes > Mixophyes fleayi. Next base: position 161,338,203 of record NC_134407.1, read on the forward strand.
TCTCTGGAGAGTAAGCTCTCTCTTTTCGCTGATGATATACTCCTCACGCTCCAGCAACCAAGAACATCCCTGCCTAACCTGTTCTGCCTGCTCACGGGATATGGCAATCTATCCGAGTATAAAATTAACATAACAAAATCTGAAGCCCTATTTCTTAATCTGAATTCCCATGATTGCTGTGATTTTACCTCCCATTTTTACTTTAGATGGCAGAAGAAAAAATTAAACTATCTGGGGGTCTACATCACCACCTCATACGAGTCCCTATATCAAGAGAATTATCCAGCTCTTTTTCTTAAACTTAAATCAGACATTTTCTCCTGGCGAACCCTAATCATTTTGTGGCTGGGCAGGATCATTGAGGTAAAAATGACTATCCTCACTCAACTCCTATACCTTTTTCAGACATTGCCCGTGAAAATACCTTTAGCCGAAATATATTCTATGCAGCGACACCTATCTAAATTTGTTTGGCGGGGCAGGTCCCCCAGGCTCCGACTGGCACTATTTAAAAAACCTACGAGCTGTGGAGGCAGGAGCTTTCTCGACCTCAAGGCTTATTACTGGGTGGCCCAGCTTAGCGCAATAGTTTCCTCATTTGCACCTCCTACATCTCACGCATGGGCAGACTTGGAAGCTGCCTATCTCTCCTTGCCTAACCTATCTGGCCTTTGGGGAATTCCTCCTGATACTAGGAGGACTCAAACGTTTCCCAACCTTGGAATTTGCTTCTTGGACCTGGGAGAACTGCAAGAGCCATCTCTCTGTCTTTCCTAGCCCTCTTCACATTACACCCCTGTGGCATAACCCTGCTTTCCCTCCGGGTATGTCCCAATCTTTTTCTCTGATATGGACAAACAGCGGGTATCCGATTTGCAGGTAGCCTCCTTGAGCGAGGAAGGCCCATGCCCTATGACGTTCTCTGCTCCAGAGTTCCTAACTTTTATCCACCTTTTTACCAATATGTACATGTTCGGCATTTCCTCCTGTCTCTCTTGTCGGATAGCCCGTCCCACCTCCCCTCCCCATTTGAATCTCTTTGCCTCTCTTCCCCTTTGCGAAGAGGTATGATTTCCACCCTCTATAACCTCCTACTGGAGAAAATGTTGCCCTCTGGGAATACACATGAGAGGGAATGGGAGAGGGACCTGGACACACCACCGGAGGAGGACTGCTGAAGACCATCAGACTGAATGTAGCCTCTAGTTCCATATCCACATAAAAAAAAAGAGGCAGTAATAGTAGTAGTAGAGGGGAACACACTGCTGAATCATCAAAGCCTTGGGGTCGACACAACTGTTTGAAAAATGCCATAGCAGTTTTAGAAGATCAGTGTGTCTATTCATACTCACAACAATATTTTACACAAATCTAAATTTAACTCTCTTAAACACTTATACAAAAAAAGAGAGTGCAGGTGCTAAAATGTTACACTGATAGATATTTGAGTACTGCAGCTGGAGAAAAAGGGTGGCAGACCCACAAAGAGATAAATAAAGACAAATATACCAGCGCATTTACCCACTAGAATACAGCTATAGGGATGAAAAATCAAATGACCGGCATAAGTAAACATAAAATATTTAATTTGAATATATAAAAGATATTAGTATATCATCCAATAACAATCATATAGACAAATCATCAGTATGACTTAGTATATAAAATTGAAAACCACCTATGGCAATGGCGGTGATAAACAAGACAGAGTAATATCGTATTATAGACAATGAGATGTCTCATATAATCCAATGCATATGTTGATATATTTAGGAAATCCAGCCCTATATAGCACCTCAAAGCGCCAATTTATTGCTAGGGAATATTGTTCTCTCCAGGATCCAGAGTGGTAAATAATATAGGAGGTACCTGTACCAATAAATAGATCAGTCTCAAGCCTCGCCGGGTATTCCGCTGGACACACTCTGCAAAAACGATAATAAGGTATTCACCAATCTTGTGCAGGAGTTGCAGACAGTAGTCACGATGAAATGCGGTCACATGTCTTCTGGGTGCGCACCCGAAATGGATCCACCCGAGGACAATGAGAGGCACAGATGTTCCTGAGAGAATAGTTCCTAGCGCTTGAGTGAGATAGTGACAGAGGGATTCTGGATATCACAAACGGAGGACTCGCTGACGCGTTTCGTCTGGTTCACCAGACTTTTTCAAAGCACTTTCTTAAACACTTGTGGAGGAAATGGACGGGGCAGAAATTTCTAGTTCATAGACATACAGGAAGTCTTATCTTAATGTGATATCTGCGCTTCTTCTGGTTGTGTTACCTGCTGCTTATTACAAATCTGAGTATGACACAGTGAAACCCAAAACATATAAAAGTACATAGGACACTCCATATAGTGTAATGGTATGTATATTAAAGCAATGGTGTCTCGTGCACTACTTCTGACATTCATAACAAGCACATATTGCAAAAAAACATGTTTGGTATGATTGGTATAATCACGATTGGCACTCCCAGAAGTGATGGTTCTTTCCCTACTCTTTCTCTATCACGCTGTTCCAAGCACTGTTTGGGGCTCCTTCTTGCCAATTACGTCCAATGGATGAAAGTCACCGTGGATTGAATTTTTGCTGGTGCTTTCCTTCTTTCGGGATGGCTTCAGGAGTGAATATGGAATAACGCAACAACTTTGGATAGTTACGGATGCCTGTAGGGGCCAAAATACTTCTGTGTGCTCTGTAGTGCTAGTCTATATCCAACATGTTTCATCCTCCTCTGACTTTATCAAGTATACTGATATGATCCCTGTGACTCTATTTATACCTTGAAATCAAATAACTTTATTGACAAAATTAAAGAAGGTTTTCTTAGTTTGTTAAAAAAATTATTTTGTCAAAATTCAAATCTTAGGAATCAACAGATTCAATTCATTATGTATAGTATTGAGCTTATACTAACCCAGAATTCTTTTTGGCATGAAGTATCATTCTATCACCACCAAGAGAAAGGAACTGCGAAGGGAACTCGATTAGCGCCTAGTAAAGCATACCTTTTCATGTCACATTGGGAAGAAGACACGGTCTGGTCAAATGAAGAGTTCAAGAACCAACTCATATGTTTACATAGGTTTATAGATGACATATTCTTTATTTGGAATGAAGAAAAATCAATATTAGATAACTTCCTAAAATGGATAAATAGGAAGGAGGTCAACTTAGAATTCACAGCCAATACAAGCAAAGAAATAATTACATTTTTAGATTTAGAAGTGTACATAAAAGAAGGAAACATCATGACACGTACATTTGTGAAACCAGTTGACTGCAACAATTACCTACCTGCCAGCGCCAACCACCATCCAAATTGGATAAATAATATACCTAGAGGTCAATTTAGGAGAATTAAAAGAAATTGCTCCAGTCAAATAGATTATATTCAACAAGGAAAAGATCTGATGAAAAGATTTGTGGAAAGAGAATATAATGAATCCATGGTAGAAAAAGCATTTGAAGAAATTAAAGAAATGGATAGAACACTTTTGATTAAATACAACAAAAAGCAGTAAAAAGACAATTTTGAAACCATTTTCATCACCAAATTTAGTAGTAACTATCGCACCATAAAAAGCATCATTGAAAAATATTGGTGCACACTACAAAAAGATGATGATCTGAGATCAGTTATTCCTAAAAAGCCAAAAATTGTATTTAGAAGAGCAGATATTTTAAAGAATACACTAACTAGAAGTTTCGTACCAACAAGTGCCCAATATATATAAAAATTGACACACCAAAAGGTTTATACTATTATATGGAATGTGCTTGTTGTAAAAATTCACAAAGAAGATCAACACAAGCTATTACCACCTATACCCCCTAAGTAACAAAACAAGAATTTAGAATTAAAGAACACATGAACTGCAACACCAAAGGGGTTATATACCTATTGACGTGCCCTTGTGGACTTCAATAAGTATTTCGAACAAAGAGAAAATTAAAAATCAGAATAATGGAACATATTCATCATATGAAAAAGGGGATCACTACGCACAGTGTTTCAAACTATTTTTTGGGTGCACATAACAAAGACCTCACCAGTTTATTTATTATGGGAATGAAATATGTCCCAAGAAATTGGAAGGGAGATGATTATATTTCCACACTGGCAAAGATAGAAACAGAATATATATACAAATTTAAAACTCTGAAACCACTAGGCCTCAATTTAGAATTTGACATTTGGCCCTTTTTATAAAAAGATATTAGCAACATATGTTTTAAAATTGACAGTGCGATAAATAAATTATGTTCCACATTTTTATCCAATTTTAATATGGGCAATTTTATTAATACATTTTATTTATACATTTCATTTTTAATCAACATATCTCTATGTACTTTATTGATGTATGGATCAGATGTATCAAGAGAAGACATATTTATTGTAACAAACTAAGAATACTCAGACTTTAACCTTCTTTTATTTTGTCAATAAAGTTATTCAATTTCAAGGTATAAATAGAGTCACAGTATCATTGATAAAATCAGAGGAGGTGAAATGCGTTGCTTACAGACTAGCACTACAGAGCACACAGAAGAATTTAGGCCCTTACAGGCATCCGCAACTACTGGAAGTTGTTGCATTCCATCTGCGCTCCAGAAGCCATCCCGGCAGAAGGAGAGCACCAGCAAAAATTCAATCCATGGTGACTTTCATCCATTAGACCAATTGGCAAGAAGAAGTTCCAAACCCTGCTTGGAACAGCGCGACAGGGAAAGAATCATCACTTCTGAGAGTGTCGATCGCCATTATACCAATCATACCAAAAGAATATAAACGTTTGTTTTTTTTTGCAATATGTGTCTATTATGAATGTCAGAAGGAGTGCAAGAGACACCATTGCTTTATTATACATACCACTACACTATATGGAGTGTCCTATGCGCTTTTAATGGTCTATTTACCTGCTATTTGTAGCAGACACTTTCACAGAATGTACTGAAAACCTATTATAAATATATTTTGTTCATATAACGTCAAAGGCTAAACATATGGGAATTATTTAAAATGGGCTTAGTGGGCCCTTAATGAGCTTGTTTTATTGTTTATTGTTAGTGTGTCTTGACTCAAACTTTTACTTTTATACTTTTATATTACTGTTAGCAATGTTATTACCCAGCTAGCATTTTTTATATTTCCTACCAGGTTTTTACAGTTAGTGAAAGAATTCCATTTGGTTTTGTATCCTATTATTATGCCTTTAGGTAATGCAAACCTCCAGTTGTGCTTCTGAAACTCTTATGGTATTGTTTAAATTTGTTTCTCTTAGTAAAGCAACACTGACTTTTTCCTTCATATTGTTTTAACTCTTTTGTTTTCTTTTCACATATTATCTTTTGATTTACCACATTATCTTGGTTGCGCCTTTCACTCTTTGCTTTCATTTAGTTTTATTAGTGTCTTAGTGAACTCCATCCAAAATGACATTTTTAAAACCACAAACCCTCATTTAATTTCTTTTAACTAAATGTGCTAATAGTTATATACTTGTATTGCTTGTATGCAATATTATCAAGATGTAAAAAAACTCATTTGGAAAAATCAAGATAATCAAGAAAATCAAGATTCATTAGAAGATAAAAATAACTTTAAAATTCAATCATAGAGGACACAGAAGGATAAGTCAAAATGCAAATGATTGATCCAGTCCTAGTCATTATTTTGGTGATAAACTCAATGGCTATGATATATTTGGAAACTTAAATATATTGTAGCCATTCGTTCAACTCTTGGCCACAACCAGAGACCAGTGACCAGATCAGGGAGCACTGAGCTGGTTATTCTGACACTGAACAGATGGATCACAAAGTTCATAGAGTGATTTACCCAGGGACTGACTAAGGGTTCCAGTCGCCTTATGCTAATATACACATAGCTACCCCCACCTCTCAAATCAATAAAGGAAAATTCAGGAGTATTCTCCAGCATTCAAATTTAGACAGATTCTCTTATCTGTTCTTTCTCGTTTGTTTTGTTGTCATATAGCTGTCTTCTGGAAAGTTACGGTCCTGTTTTGAAAATGTGCAAAAATTGTATTATAATGCAAAATGTTATCAAACCCTGAATGATTAGACTCTTTAGAGAGCATCCTTATGAACGCCACACAATACAGAGACCATGCCCCCCCACCAGCCATTTCATCAAACCCCTTCATTCATTTCATCAACCACCAGCGGCAAATTCATGACTCCCCCCATCTTTTTTATCACACCCTAGTGGCCATTTTATGACCCTCCTGCCAATTTCAGAATCTATCCCCACATCTAATTCATCGACCACCCCCTAGTCATCTCATCACGCATTTCCTCAGTCATTTCATCACCCACTCCCCATCCAAATCATCACCCACCCACCTAGTGCTTCCATCATCCACTCTCCCAGTCAATTCATCACCTACTGTCCCAGACAATTCATCATCCACCTCAGCTCTCGCTACATACCTTGCATTCGCCCATTTATAACATTAGTAAAAAGGATGTATGCATAAATGTTTCTTCACCATTGGCCAGTTCATGACCCTCCCAGCTATTTTATGATTACCCCACCCCCAGACAGTTTATCGTCCTCTCACCCCCTTCCCCCAGTGCACATGTCACTTACCTTCCTCCCAAGCAGTAATTTTTAGACCAGTGGCAGGCCCGATGAATGCAACCTGCCCCAGGAGTGCCCACCAGTTATATTAAAAAAATAAAAATTCCAGCGGCACTGCATACTCCCCCTGTACAAACCCAGGCTACAGCCTGATCAGCCTATTCGTCAGGCTCTGACTTTGTCAGTCACCAGATCTCAGTACAATCAATTGTCTATGGAATTAATATAATGACATATTTGGATAAGGGATCCACTCACAGCTAATTTAAAAAAAATTAAGGAACCAAAAAGTGTCACACTTTTGACATCTGGATAAATCTCTACTTAAATAATTCAGATTTTTTCTGAGGGCAAATATGAAAGCAAATCAGTATTACAAGCATGTACTTGATAAAGGTGCAGTCAATGTAGATTACATCTAGTCTAGCAGTAACATTTCTTTTATCAGGATAAGGAATAACCATCTATAACTAACTAATTGGAACCGTATGCACCTTTTAAGAGATTCTGCATGGAATGGTGACTCTCCAGACTGATACGGTTATTAATATAGTGTAGGAGAAAAACATGACTATTCGTATCAAAATACAGGCATAAGACCAATTCTAAGAGAATGCAGCTAAATTAATGTCATGTTAAACTAATAATACTTCACAGTGTTGCATCAGGTATATTACATTTCAGTCATGGGTTTATAGGCTTGCTGCAAACTCAAACTGCTGTAGAATTCGCAGAGAAACAGGCACCTTCATACATGTCTAGTTTAACTGTAGAGAAATCAAGCCAATTTTGTTGCATCCTGGAAGTGTAAAATATTGGACTTATAAGAAAACAATAGTAAAATTTTGTTAATAGATAAAAAGAAATACTAAAAAAGTAATAAATATATCAAGAAATAGAAACTATCACATATACAATGTAGTGAAGATTATAATAGTAATCTGAAATAAAATATAAAATTTCACTACCCAAGCTGAATTCCATTAAAGAGTCCCAGAGAAATATTTGGCCCTTAAAGTTTACCCATCACCATCACACAGGAAAAGCAGTAATTTTCTGGGAGCTAATATAAACAGCAGTCCTTATAAATGGCACTTAGCAATATAAACCAACTGAGGCTCATAATTGGCCCATAGGCAGTAATCACTCAGGTTGTTGTAGACATTGATTTGGTGCCCTGCAAGGGTTAATCTAATAGTCTGTGGGCATACACTAGTTGATGGCCAATCAGAATATCAGAATATAGGGGATAGCCTGAGTCTGGGGAGGTTTAATAAGCTTAAACATAGGTGGTGTCCTTTCTCTTGTCACTGGAATTTTCTCTATCAAGCTGCTGTTGAGACTCATGTGGTGAGGAAATGCTTTTTGCTTACTTGTTATACTTTATTGTCGGTTTTATTAATTTCATAGTCTTTCTGTCCACTCTTACTTATCTTCTTGCCTCTTTCTCTTAATTTTCCCATTTGTTTTCCATTTTTTCCTCCCTATGTTTTTTCCTTTCCCCCTCCTCCCTCTTTCCTTTCACTTTTACATTTCCTTCCATTGAGCCCCCGATTCTGCATCATGCAGTGGCAGAAGCTCAATATTGTCTCATTAAGGCATCCGCTACCCCCCTGCCGTTTGTGGGCTTCCCTTTCATATGGGCCTAGGTGCACCCTGGCTCATTCCCCTTTCCTCCATCCCACCGCTGTCAGCACTCGGAAGGTGGGCACAACACGTCCCTGTTCACAGCGTTCCCTCCAGCGCAGAGGTACGTGTGATATACTCCACCTTTCCTTATGTTTTCTCTAGCGCTGCCCCTACCCTGAAATTCTGTACCTTGCCTACACCCACCAGTGTTCCTCCTCCATCCTAGTTAGTGCTGCATCCTCTGTGATACCTGTTTGTGTCTCTCACCAACACAAATGCAGCCTGTTAGCTCCAACAAGTTCTCCCATGCTGATGTCTCATAGAGTTTCCCCAGCAAATAATCCGCCATGGATGATGCTGTGTCACTTTCCAGTACCCATCATCCAGTTGATTATTAGTAACACTTTACCTCTGGGGTGGTTCTGGGGCACCATCTGAAGGAAACTGGGGCTTCATGGCCTTGAAGCATGAGAGGGTGTTTTGTTGCCATAAGTTTGGTCTGAGGAATGGCATGTAGCTAATTACCTATGTTTTTTCTTCACCACCACTTTAATTATTGCAATACATTTTGTGCCATTTCCCCATCAAGCAAGCCTCCAGTGTCTTTATTTCTTAGCTAAGGGAACACTTGTCAAGAGTATTATGTAATGGCTATTTTGGAACAACCGCTAGGCGGCTTATGACACCAGCAGATTTCAGAAAAAAGTGAGTTACTGATACTCATTACCAGTGGTTAAAAATTAGAAATAATCCAGCCATCCAGATTAAAAGAAAAATGTAACCAAATATTAACTTATAAATAAACCATGACGCTCTACTAGAACAGCATCTATTTATTATAAAAGAAACAAACATACACTATAACTCAATAGACATGTATAAAATGTTTAATAACATATATAGTTAATACAATTATGCCAATCTAATTAGGACTTCACATGTGCCGGTACAATATATCTGATTGTAATTAGTAAAACCAAAGACATTAATAGAACAAGACCCTAAAAATGGAACGTGGCTTCTCTGAATATAAATCTTAGGTTGATAATATCTTACTATCAAGGACCTGATTCTACAAACACATCTTAATTTAGATTTAGCTGTTAGAAATTGTTGAATACCTTTGCCAATGCCGTGTACTCGCAAACATGAGTATGTTTATCATTTGTCTCAATTTCAAAAGTAAAGCTTGAAAAGTCATTCACATCTTCTGTAGAACAACAATTATATGGTTCTCTCAAATTGGTTTTATCTATATAAAACAAGAAAATATAGTCTAATTATAACCACTGTAAAGGATTCGGTGCAACAGAATATAAGCCTATGGAAATACACTGGATTATTTGCAATTAGCCATTCAAAATGTGCTAATTATAATTAACAATCATCATAATAATAAAGCTACTAGTTGACATTAATATATGTCACATGTTATGTATTTCTGAGCTGAACAAAACATGAAATAACCATCATGCTCTCTTACTGTGTTCTGCATACACAGAGTGCTGGCAATTGATGTTACATTTACTCAGATGACTGCATTCTCAGATTTTTGACCTGTTTCAGATTCTATTAGTCACTGTCCGAACAATGCTGGAGGAACTTCAGCTGTCTGTAGTGGAGTAGGTAGGTGCTCATTTACTTTTCAACAGAGCTGCAGTGTGATATCAGGTTAACACTGAACACATCTTACATTTATGATATCATTTTAGGTTTAGGATGTCATTTAAATAAAGTCTTTCCATTGGCAAAGAAATGTAATACCATGTGAAACCTTAAATGTTGCTGAGGAAGTGCCCAACTTTTCAATCTGAGATTTGTTTTGATGTTTGCGATGCATACCTCTTAATTTAATGGGAAATTAAAAACACATATTTAATCAAGGATAAACTGACCACATGTTTCTTAATGTGTACACTGTAAATACTTGTGAGAAGCGGCTTTTTTTCCAGAAACATGCAATGACTACTATACATAAAATTTAAGAGAAGCTAAAAGTTACATTTGTTAAAATGATATTAGAGACACATTTTTTGGTAGCTTGGCTTCATGTGATGACTACTTATTAACAACTTCAATCAATTTTCTTCAGAAAAACCCACCTTAGACCACACTAGGAGATTACATTTAGCTGGCTGTTGACATTAAACTGAGCTGGCCTGTAGATCCTAGGGACAAGAATGTCTTAGGAATACTCTCCTCATACACTGTATTCCTAGATCCATCCATTCCTATTTATCCTTAGTCAATTTTATTTAAATGTTCACCAACTATCACCTTGTATTTTTACCAAATAAAAACATTTTATTCTTTACCAATTTGGGTAACTAATTTTGCATTCATTGTAATAGGCTGAAGTGCCCATCAGTCTGTCTGAGGTACCTTTTGAGATCCACTCCAAAGAGGCTGCCTTGGCTGGGGGGCAATGGGGCATCTAACCCCCAGGCCAGTCCCATAGTGGGCTACCTTGGGCTGAGTCACTGGGCTACCTGCATTTTTTTCCCCCTTCAAAATGTTCCTAATAGGCTGCTGAGCTGAGTCTTGCCCCCGGTGCTAAAAATAGCCAGTCAGCCCCTGCCACCACATATTGACAAAGCCTGATATAGCATATTTGCGGGCAGGCCTATAATTATCATCTAGCTATAACATAATTTACAATATGAAATAAAGGCAACACAGCTAAATGTAATAGACTATTCCTATGTTTGTTATCCCTGGGCAGACAGGACGCAGGGTGCAATACAGTAACTAGTTTCTCTTACCTTTGGTATATTCAGTGGCTTAACCAAGATCAATCCTGAATGGTCTGGCAACAGGATGTTAGTCTCACCAGTGGCACCAAGTAACAATACAAGTGGTAAGGAAATCCTATTATTATATATATGATAATTATTATCTTTTATGTATAAAATACTGACATATTAAGCTGTACTTTACATTGAGGGGATCATGAAACAAACAAATTATATCCATTGACATAAAACAGATAGTAAAGATGGCCCTGTTCAAATGAGCTTACAATCTTAGAGGTGTGGGAAACAACTGATACATAAAATTGTATAAAAAATTATAGCTGATAGAAATGTATCTGGCTACTGTAAGGCAGAAGCTTTATTAGTCGTCAATACTGAATCAGCCATTGGTAACTGGCCTTTCTGTGTTGTTACCGGTGGTGTGGTATGACTGAAGGTGGAGACATAAAAGATGTATTAAACATTTAGAAACATTAAGACAATCATCTTCTGGCAACCATGCCAGTCCTTCACCATTTATCTTAACTGATCCTACTTTCTCTTCTGGTTCTGGAGTATTCTATCACTTTCATCTATTCTATCCCTTTCATGTATTCTATCACTTTCAGGTCATTAGCTAGGATGGGCTCATCATTGGCCACTTAAAGTACTCTTAGGACTATACCACTTTTACTATATATAATATATAATCAGTACCGGCTTTGGGGTTCAGCCTCCACACATCAAATTGGGATAAACTATTAGGCTCAGTCAAAGTTCATTAAACAATTGTAAGATATGATTTCGACCAGAGCACTATCTGAGTTTACATGTTCTCCCAGGGTCTGCATGTGCTTCCTCTGGGTGCTCTGGTTTCCTCCCACAGTGCAAAAACATGCTGGTTAGTATACCCCTATAGTGTCACTAATCGGGGGCTTAGTCCTGTTTACACCACTCGATGGTACCATATCTCAGTCCTGATTGAATACAGCATTCTATCCTGGGACAAGCATGACTTCTGTCTGCAGTATGGGAGGCTGCTATCTTGGGTGAGACATTTGCTAAACATCCTGCTGAGTCTGAACACCTGGGGGTAAATGTATGAATCTCCGGATTCTTCATCTCTGGCGTGTTCAGCCTCTTCAGCGCTTAAATTTAAAGCGGCGCTGCATTGTAAAGGAAAGTTTCTCTTTACAATGCAGCGCCGCTTTAAATTTAAGCGCTGAAGAGGCTGAACGCGCCGGAGATGAAGAATCCGGAGATTCATACATTTACCCCCTGATCTCATCCACCAATTAGCTTCCTCTGCAGACTATAAGAGTCTCCTCCTACCCTCAGCTAATTGCCAGTGCAACACTTCCTAGTTCCTGGTTCCAGTTAATCACTGTTGCTGTTTGTTGTTGTTTCATCTTGTCTGCTGTGATATGGACTTCAACCATTTACCTTTTGAGTGAGTTCAGATCCATCCGGTTTGCTGTGATAAAGACTTTAATCATTTACCCATTGTGTGAATTCAGCTTCACTCTACTTGCTGTGACATGTGCTACCCCGTGAAGTGTAATGTGATTTAGGGTGGTGTAAGTTGCACCTTACCAAGCCACAGTGCTTATCTTCACAGGTTCGCTTCTTCGTCTGCTTGCGACATCAGAGAGGTAAGGAGGATTATCCAGAACTTTTTTCTCCATGACATCAGCTTCCCACTTCCTTCTGGGAGGTCACAGTTTACTTGCAGCTCCTCCCCTTAAGAAACCTCATCAACATTGTCCAGCTCTAATATCACCACACACTAGTTACACATAATGGTTATCTCACTGTAAATGTTAAAGCAACATAAGTAATTTAACACTGTATAAGAGCCATGGCAATTCCCATACCTATCAGTTCTTTCACTATAGACTGTGGATACCCAGGGTTTGGCTGGGGTTATCACAGATACAGACTTCAACGATTTACCGATTGTGGGAATTCAGCTTCACTCTGCTTGGTGTAATACAGACTTTAACCATTAACCCTTTGTGTGAATTCAGCTTCATTCTGCCTGCTGAAATAAAGACTTTGGCTATTAACTCCTTGTGTGGATTCACCTTTCATTCCATCTGCTTGTGTACAGATTCCAGCTGTTACCTTCTGTGTGGATCCTCCTCTCTTCAATCTCTTCCTGTCTCTGCTACTGGCTATCTGGGGGAGTAGGTTGTTGTTCTGAGTCATCCATTTTCTGTAGCCATCTCTGTGTCGGGGTACCGACTTCCAGTTCCAGGCCTAACTCAGATTCTGAGTTCTCAGTTGTCCAGGGCCAGTTCCAGGCTTATTCTGTTCAGGAGGCTGTTACCACTGTATATTCACTACCTGAGTTCTGAGTCTTCACAGTCCCAGTTGTAGTACTATATTCGTTTGAGTTTCTGAGTTCTTGGAGGTACTGAGTCTTTGGTTGTGGGTTCAGGTCCCCCCTGTTCCAACGTGTAGGTTTCAGTCCATCAGATCGAGATTCCAGTCGTTTATTTCAGTACAGAGTCCAGTCAAGCATTCCTTCTCCTAACATCTGGTATACAGGAATAGAGTGCCCTCTATGAGCAAGACATTCATCCAGCCTCCCAGACTCTACTACATTCCTGCCACAGCTAGTCCCAAGGGTCCCGAGATGGATCCCAGTAACATATTGCTGTGACATATAGTAGTTTCTTTCTCTTTCCTTTTTGTTTGTCTTTGTTGCAGCTCTAGACGCAGCTCCACTCTCTCTCTCTCTCTCTCTCAAGTTCCTGCCTCAGCAAGTAGAGTCAGATGTTAAACTTGTCAGTTGAAAGTCCTTGAGAAATCAATGGCCTGAACTAACATTTCATTAATCCATCCAAGGGAGGCAGTAGGAAACTCTCTCTCCCATATGATTGAGGTCTGACTCATAGCAGTCAAAACCACAGATCAGTTCTCATGCCTACTAGAACTGTAACTAGCAATCCTGTTTATTTAACACTCACATTTAATTCCTCTTCTTTACAAGTGGTCATTACAGCCTCTCATATGCACACTATTATGTGTATAAATATGAGTTAATTCTATCAGTGTGCTACATAGTAAGAACTGTGTGTATTATCATATAATACATGTAAATCAATACTTTTAAATAGTTTTACATATTTGCAAAGCACCTATTAATCCAACAGTCTGACACTAAGCAGAAATTACCCTATAAATTTAAAAACTTTAATAAAATTAAATTTTCTGTTTGTTTTATTCATATACAAAAATAATAAACATTTAAAATAAAAAAATGATTTAATAAGTTTGACTTTAATGGATAATCACAGGTATACATACCAATTTGTCAATATTTAAATCAATATTTATCTTGTTTTCTGTAGACTATGTGTCATGGTTGGCTTACAGGAAATTGATCCCTAGGCTCTGCTGAACATGGCTAAGCCCACCCACGGACGCGGAGTCTAACAGACAGGTGGTTTTCACCAGGAACCCCCGCAAGGAGGTATGGTATTAGCTGCACCAAGTCTGCAGGTCGCGGTCCCGTGAGTGAGTGTACAGCAGAATGATGTGGGGGCACCAGGTGAAGTGAATGGAGACGATGGAGTCCACAGATGAGTGGTATAAATACAGGCACAACAATAATATAGGCTGATTGTCAGCAGCCAATGAGTCACTAGGAGAATAGGTGCTCTGTGGTATACAACGAGAGGACAGAGGCTGTTATTAAAGTAATTCTATCGTTTTAAAATAAGCATTGCCCAATCAATTGAATGTGTGTCCAAAGCACAAAGTGATTTGTTTTTAACAGATGTAAATAGTCAACAATTCAATACATTATTATATCATGATAAAGTACAGTACAGCACAGCCAATACCAAAAGATAAGTACATACCAATGCAATCGCTTGCGCTCGCTTGCGCACCCACGGGACCCGATGGACAATATTCTGTATAGAATATTGTGTAGGAGTTGACTGAGGCCCCAGTGAGATGCAGCTAATATATATACAGTCAGTGTTTCATTGTGAACAAAAGAGATGACGTAGATTGTTTCTATAGGTCCAGACGTTTGGTGGGTCCAGGCCAGACAGGTAATAGGTTGATTCAATCTAAGGAATCCAAAGGTGGGGGTCTTCTCTCCAGGGGGTCTGCACCTTTTCATAGCCAGTATCATACAAAGGTTTTACTCTCTAATATCAATAACTAAAGTATGCAATGTGCGATCTCTTCGCCGACTGCACCGGACAGCTGCTGATGAATAGGGCTTCAATATGATATCAGGCATGACACCTTTCCTATTACCTAAACCTTTAATAACACTACAATGTACATATAATCAACATATATATATATATGTATATATAGACTAATAATAAACCGAATACTATCTGCTCCTGAATTACAGTGTAACAGAACCAATATGAAATTATATAAATAACTAACTGTTGTAATGCGAGTGTGTTGCGTGCGTATTTTACCGTGCGAACGCACCACGTCACGTAACACGTGGCGTACGCTTCGCAATACGCACGGCAAACCAATATTAAACCAATATACTTTCGTTCATCCAATTATACGACTTTGACAGTCCACCCTTTGATAGTACAATAAACTATCACCTTAAAGATGTTATAAGCAGGATCTCAGTACCACGTTTCATTGTTATGTAATACAAATCCCCCTTGGTGTATGTCCACGCCGTTTGTAGATCTAAACAAGTTATCATAAGAGAGAGTCTTAATCCTCTAAACGACTTCTTCTACTATAAACCGTACACTTCTGGAGCTTGGAGATAACCTTTTGTATGCCCTTCAAGGGTGCAATAAAACACTTAATACATTATTTGGAAAGGTACATGGTACAGTAGAACGTGTATCAGCTATACAGAATTCTCTACTACAGTTCTTCAAGTTTAACAGGTTCTTCTGTCCAACGCATGTCTTTAAGCTCAGAATACATTTAAACACTTCATGTTCATCAATAGCATCATCCTATGTCTATCAATAATGTCATATGCAATCTCCTTCAGCTTGCGTTAATATACACACATCTAATAATGTCACCAGTTCTTTTCATCAACACTTGTGGGCGGGCTATTGTCTGTTCGTTCTTCCCAGTCTCCCAATACTCAGATTTAACAGTGATCGGCTTGTAAAGCATTGGGAGACTTCAGGCTAAGGGACCTAGGTGTCCTACTTTTTCCCCTAGTGACCTCCCACCCATAGTTCGGGTACCTCAAGAATATTTAGTGGAAAGAGAACTAGTCCTACTTGATATAATCACTGAGGCACGCGTGAGCACGCCCAGCACTTTGTTTGGTCTAAAACCTTACCCTCCCAAGAATGATAATCATTCTCAAGGATGCCTGCTCAAGTCCGAATATTACTGGACTGGCATCGCTGGGTGTGTCTCTTTTTTTTTAACTATGGGGTCGCCGTACTTACGGACGTAATGCTACTCAGACAATAGCCCCTCGCACTTTCTCCAAGCTCCAAGGTTTCCAAATTTTCCTTTACCCCTGAATTGAATAGAGTAATTGGCCGGACTGATTATGCCACTAACTTCTTCCTCCCCAATACCTCCTTATCATTACCCGAACCAGTCTCTGTCACCTGCTTATAATCAAAAGAATTAACCGTCCTGAGAAGAGAGTGAAATGAGAGAACACAAAAGAGGAAAAACTACAACGTCATGCTGGACAACAGTCTTAGCCTTTGGCTCAGGTGCTACTAACTGCATTCGAGGCCTTCCAGTACAGACTCATGAGTGCCCTTGGACCCTTCTCTGAGTGTTGGCCCCTCTGCAGTGGGTGGTATGGGCACCAGTGTGTCTCTGCTACCCTTGAAGCCGTGAGGCTGGTAGCCTACACCTGGTACCTGTCTGGCAAATAACCTAAGCTTAAGAAATTACTGCTCCACAACTTACTCTCCTGATCCAGCATCCTGACAGTTAGTGTGACCTTTCAGGAAACAGTGTTTTGGACGTTCTCGGTTGCTGTCGCACTATTTACCTTCTCTCAAGGTCTAACCTAGCCTCCCAGTTACAATCTCATCTCACGAGGGGTCAAGAACATTTCAAAAACTGACAGGTTAGGAGTCTGCCCAGGGGTGATCTCTTGGTAGCGGGAAAGGACTAGTGGCACTTCAATCAAGTTCCAACTCTTATTCTATTCAATTCATTCTACCGAGTACCACTACTTTATGTTCACACTGGTTTATAGCTAACTGAAAGTATGTGATTTGTTACCACTACTCATACATTATACATCTATTATCAATAACACGAATACCCCTATCATCTATTATAACTCTAGGACTATCACATTAAATAACAAAAGCTTTGAGTATGATACAGTAATATATTAGACACATTTCAATACACCTCTACCCAGACATTTTTCATTGGTACACCTGTGTATACTTGAGGATCCTGCATGGTGGTAATTGGATGACGTGTATTTGTTTTACCTGGAGGAAAACCCATCAGCAGGAGGGATATGGGATGGCTCTATTAGTCTACCTTGTCAATCTCTCCAGAGTCCACCAGACTCCTCACCACATCTCTTCACCTTCCAGACGGTTTATCCCTCAGGTAACACAAATCTTCCTATATTAACCAATATGTGTTTGCGTGCATGTGTGTGTGTGTGTGTTCACATTTTAAAACTAAAACAATACAACGAAAAACAAAACAAAACAAAACATAGATTTGTTAGCTGTCACATAAAACCCTGCTGTCTATTTGACAGCTATGTTCTCTCTGGTGTGACAGCCCTGTATGGTTGTGCGTGTAAGTGTGGACTTTACTAGCAGCTACTTCAGTTGGTAACTGTGTCACTGTATAAAGTCCTCTATGTAGTGTCCTAATCATGTGCTGTTATTGCTATAAAAGGATTTCTCCGTCACCTCAACATCGCCCTCTAGACTAGAAAAATGCTAAAGACCAATGTATATCAATCGATTTTCCCTCTGCCAACTCACATGTCATTCTCAGTACCTCATATTCAGCTACTTGACTAAGTGGGAAAGGCAAAGGGGTCTCTTTCTATAACACTTTCTTCAAATATAACAGTATCCAGTACATGTCTGTCTAACAGTGAAAAAATATAAAACATGAAAATTCTACATTTTCTAGGGTTTCACATTATGTCGTATCTTGTGGTAAAAATCCTACTCCAATGTTCTATACAGAGATGCATATCTGTGTGCCTCACCTCTAGCATTCTTCTGTCCTCCTGTCCTGCCCACCCTTTGTGCATCCATATAAAGGCACATTTTTGTACAGGAGGCACGAGCCAAAACAAAAAAACAAAACAGATATGCAATCTATAACACATGAATCGTATTTCCACAACAGAACCTTTCTGCTTAAAATCAGCAGTTTCTATACACCTGAAAACAAAACCCCTGACTGTTTCTGTAACTCATGTCAATCTAGTGTGTGTATCTCTGAATTTGTCTTATGTAAAAACATAAAATATGTTTTAGCCTCATTGTTGATTTTATCTCTACCAGAGGAGAGAGAGAGAGAGGGAGAGAGAGAGAGAGGGAGAGAGAGAGAGAGGGAGAGGGAGAGAGAGGGAGAGGGAGAGGGAGGTAGAGAGAGAGAGGGAGAGGTAGAGGGGGAGAGACAGAGAGGGAGAGAGAGAGACTAGCGTTTGTGTAAAGAGTGGGAAATAGGAAAGCAATGAATGATGGGAATACAAAGGTTTGAATACAAACATACATGTAGAAAGGGAGATTTTTACAACAAAATGACAGCTGGATTGGACTCTGACTCTATGGGGAAATGTCTGTATTCATTCCACTGCTCCCCTTAGCTATTTGCTAACTATGACCCCTCCCCATACTTGACTAGGGGGTCTTAACAGTGCCATCCAGTGTCGTCCGTCATTTGTTTAGTAAGAACTCGGTATCTCATTGACTACATACCTTTTCAACGGACTTTTCTAACTTATAATAGAGAAATGTAAAAATGTACTCTTAGTGACTCATATTTTCTCTGAAATACATAAAACGATATTTTGGAGCAAAGTATGTACATACTTCATTGTTGGATAATGATTCTCAGCCAAACAAATTATCATGAGTCACTGCAGCCTAAAACAAAAGAGTGTTCCAATTGTCTATTGTTAATTAGTCTTTCAAGAGTAATTCTTCTATTTCTCTATCTCACCCCTTTTAAACACTTGTCTATACTTCTTTTGTGTCCCCTTTATCTGTGAAAAGAAAAACAAGATAGTTATCTTAAAACAGCAAACAAAACAAACATTTCTATTCTTTGCCGTCGGCTAGTGATTTAGGAAAACAAACATGTGACAACATAAAACGAACAAACAAAATCAACAAAGATTACTTTTAAAAAAATAAGTTTCTTTCTACATTTTGCACCTTAATGCTCACCACAGATTAACTCTAGAGTCGGCTATATTTCTCCCCCCAGGAATTGGCTGCTATGAGGTGCACAGGAAACTGTTGAGAAGTCTCCGAGACTTGTGTGCGCCGTCTCTGTGGGTGTCTATGTGATTCCCCCTTAGATGGGCCAAGTCTCTTTGCTTCCGCTCTTGTCATTGTACAGTCCTGTGCTTGATGTCCCATTTTAGTGCATCTAAAACACTTTCTCAACTCATGTTGTTTCTTTTCTTTTTTACAATCTCTTGCGAAATGGCCTTCTTCGTGACACTTAAAACACCTGATTTTTCCATGTTTCTTATTATGTGGGTTGTATGCTGGTGGTCGTGTGTGCAGTCCCTCTAGTGCTGGGATACTTACTATCATTACCCTATCACTTAGTGTCTCTTTCTGTTTATTCATACTTCTATCATGTTCTATAGCTGACTCCCTGAGAACACTTACAGTACTTCCTCTCCAGTATGGTAATGAAGTTTGCACCCTTTTTTTCAAGTTTTCCCTGAGTCCATCCACTAGAACGTGAACAGCAACCTCTCTGTAATCTTCATTATCTTTTATGTCTGGTACCCCAGTATATTTGACCATCTCCATCAGAGCCCTGCAAAAGTAGTCTGTTGCATTTTCACTATCTTTTTGCTGGATACTAAAAATTTTACTCCAGTCCACTATTACTGGGAAATATATGGCCAACTCTGTGATTATATTTCTAATATTGTCCTGATTATCATCCTCGGTTAAGGATTCATCCTCCTATAACATACAATCATTAATGAACTTTTGTATATCAGTATTGAGAGAAAGACAGGCCTTCAATAATACTCGCCAATCTTTATTAGTTGGCTCATACACATTACCATAATATCTAATAAACTGCTGACATTTGGTCAAATCTTTCCTAGGATCAGGGAAATCAGACAAAATTGAAAATGTTTCAGACCTAGTGCATGGATCATGCTTTGCTACATGTTTCAAGGGAACATCACTATTCCTGTCTGCTTTCCCATTGGGAACTGCTGCTGTGCAGACAGGATCTACCAAATCACTAAAACTAGTTGCTGAAATTGCTGCTGCAGTACAATGGATGTCTCCCCCTGTGTTAACCTTTTCATTGTTCTCACCACTTTCAGCAGCTGCCCCTATTGGTGGGACGGTTCCTCTTCTTTTTCCTGAAACATTACCTTTAACGTTACTTAAAACAACATACAACTTACTAGTTACAGTTTTTACATTTTTGGTATTGGCTGTACTTCCCGCCCCGACCGAATTTATCGGGGGCGTGTTTGCGCTCAGTTCGCCACGTTTTGCAACGCACACTTCCGGAATGCTTGTTTCCGGTATGCTTACTTCCGCTGAACACGTGTTTTTCCTTACACTCACTTCCGCTGTGCGTTCGCTGCTCTGCCACGTGTTACCTTCCATTTGCCACGATTTTAAACAATGATTATGTGCATTTCTCACTTTCGTTGACTTTATCAACCGTACATTATCTTTTACGGTATTTAGCACCTCTGCATTAAAACTCCCTGTTGTTGGGAAAGGCCTATCACAATCTTTGGTCATTTCGACCCACGTGTCACAATACACAGTTGTGTATGCACCATATTTTGCACACATGAGAAATCTCGCTGACTCAATAAGACCTTCCTTAGGCAGTAAATTGGCAATCTCTAGCGTATGCCTAGCACCCATGTTGCACAATATACTTTCTACCTGGAACACAGACACACCGCAATGCTCTGTTCCTTCCGGCCAAATGTGAAATACAGACACACCGCAATGCTCTGTTCTTTCCACTAAATAATTTCAACTCTGTCGCTATACTCACCGCTAGAGATCTATAATGCTCGGTGAACGTATTTCCTTTAGCCGCGTTCACTCGCTTTTCTCGCCCCTGGCGAGGATCCCTAATACAGAAATATCACTGTGGGCCCCAAGGGCTATCAGCTCCTCGATACCCTGGCTCAACCACAAAAATCTGCTGAGTTTATTATCGCTGGGAGCGCAAGTTAATACAATCAACCTGCCTTTCCAGTATAATTCCTCTTAGCTGCTTCACCAATTCGCACTAACGGTGCGATCGGATCGCACAGCCTACCAATACTAATTATTAGCAAACCTTGCGATCTATTGGTAGCGCTTTGCGAAAACCCGGTTTTCGCATTCGGTATACCTGCCCTGTATACCGTCCTTCAGTTGGGCAATCCGCCTCGTCAGACAGCAACTGAGCACCTCAACAATAAACAGTGTATCTACGTTACAAAATCGCACACTATACACCTTTTCTGCGCAGAAAATTGAAAGTTCCCAACAACCGTAATAATGTCTCAGAGGCTTTCACAAGTAATTATACTATGCATATAATAACTATCAAAACAATTGTTCAACCACGTGGCAAATCTACCGGAAGTTTGCGTACGCACAGCAGGAAGTACACATACGCACAGCAATGCAATACACTTTAAACCATTAAAACGACAATAAAAAGAATCATTTTTTTCTTTCTTGTCCCTAGATTCTAATTAGCGTTCCTTCAGTCTATGCAACAACGGACATTCGGTTTCGCAACACACAGTGAACCACAGGTATTAGACGCATTACGTTCTTTCCTGCTTTATGCGACGCGTCCGTCAATCCACCCTTTGTTGAGGAACCGAATATCGTAAGCGTTGCATACCTGCCGGTAACGTAACTCCTAACTCACGAGCCCCCATATTATTAAAGTAATTCTATCGTTTTAAAATAAGCATTGCCCAATCAATTGAATGTGTGTCCAAAGCACAAAGTGATTTGTTTTTAACAGATGTAAATAGTCAACAATTCAATACATTATTATATCATGATAAAGTACAGTACAGCACAGCCAATACCAAAAGATAAGTACATACCAATGCAATCGCTTGCGCTCGCTTGCGCACCCACGGGACCCGATGGACAATATTCTGTATAGAATATTGTGTCAGAGTTGACTGAGGCCCCAGTGAGATGCAGCTAATATATATACAGTCAGTGTTTCATTGTGAACAAAAGAGATGACGTAGATTGTTTCTATAGGTCCAGACGTTGGGTGGGTCCAGGCCAGACAGGTAATAGGTTGATTCAATCTAAGGAATCCAAAGGTGGGGGTCTTCTCTCCAGGGGGTCTGCTCCTTTTCATAGCCAGTATCATACAAAGGTTTTACTCTCTAATATCAATAACTAAAGTATGCAATGTGCGATCTCTTCGCCGACTGCACCGGACAGCTGCTGATGAATAGGGCTTCAATATGATATCAGGCATGACACCTTTCCTATTACCTAAACCTTTAATAACACTACAATGTACATATAATCAACATATATATATATATGTATATATAGACTAATAATAAACCGAATACTATCTGCTCCTGAATTACAGTGTAACAGAACCAATATGAAATTATATAAATAACTAACTGTTGTAATGCGAGTGTGTGCGTGCGTATTTTACCGTGCGAACGCACCACGTCACGTAACACGTGGCGTACGCTTCGCAATACGCACGGCAAACCAATATTAAACCAATATACTTTCGTTCATCCAATTATACGACTTTGACACTGTCACTATGAAGTACTCTGGAGATGGTAATGGAAGTACTGGAGCAGCAATGGTTCAACACAGCCAGAGGTTGAAGGCTGACTGGAGTGGTGGAGGTAACCCGTGCTAACAGCTGATGAATCACAGATGTAGTAGTGGTTCTGAGTGGTAGCGATGAGAAAACCGGAGCTGTCACAATGAAGTACACTGGAGATGGTAAGTGAGGTACTGGAGCAGCGAAGGTTCAATACGGCCAGAGACTGAGAGCAGGCTGGAGTAGCAAAGGTAACTCGTGA
Source organism: Mixophyes fleayi (assembly GCF_038048845.1). Classification (NCBI taxonomy): domain Eukaryota; kingdom Metazoa; phylum Chordata; class Amphibia; order Anura; family Limnodynastidae; genus Mixophyes; species Mixophyes fleayi. The sequence continues at coordinate 161,361,421 of NC_134407.1, forward strand.
TAGCAGCTGAGGAGTCACAGGTGTAGTAGCGGCTCTGAGTGGAAGCGATGAGAGAACTGGAGCTGTCATGATGCAGTACACTGGAGATGGTAAGAGAGGTACTGGAACAGCGATGGTTTAGCACAGACAATGAACTGAGAGCAGACTGGAACACAGGCAAACCACAAGGAGAACAGGAACCAGAACCACAGGCTGCAGGAAGTGAGCTTGAAGAACAGGCATCAGATAGGTGAATCCAGGAGGTTTAAATAGTGCTCCAGAAGTGCTTAGCCAATGAAAAAGAGGGAGGAGGTCCTGAAACAGATCTGAATATAGCTGAATGAATGAACTGGAGAATGTCTGATGCTGATGAATGGACTGCAGGTAAGGAGACAGGTACTATCTGTGGTACCGGAGCGTTACACTATGCTCAGTTTCTAATTTCCTTAACCCACCCTTCCCCCTCTCGGATCATCACCTTATCAGCTACATGCTCACCCCCAATGCTCCAACCTCTCTACTGTCTAACTCTGCCAAGCCTCCTCATATCCGCAGAAATCTTACCTCTATTAAACTTCAACAATTTTCCACCTCTCTCCAACACCTTCTCTCCCCTATCTCTACATTCTCCTCCCCTGAGATGGAAGTACCTTATTTTCACCAAACCTTAGGAACAGCCCTTGATCAAACAGATCTTCATTTGACACCACCAACGAAGAGGAAATTTGTACTCTGTTCTTATCTTCCTACTCTACTTCCTGTCCTCTTGATCCTATACTCTCGCAAATTGGTAGATCCCTGTCTCCTGTGCTCATTTCACCTCTAACTAAAATCTGTAATCTCTCGCTCTCTACTGGTATCTTTCCATCACTATACAAGCACGCAGTGATTACTCCTATTCTGAAAAAACAATATTCCGACCCAAACTCTCTCTCAAATTACCATCCCATCTCTCAGCTCCCGTGCCCCTCCAAGCTTCTCGAGAGACTTGCCTACACTCGCCTTACATGCTTCCTTTCCGCAAACAACCTGTTGGATCCTCTTCAGTCTGGCTGTCGTTCTCAGCACACCACAGAGACTGCGTTGACTAAGGTTGTCAATGATCTGATCACTGCTAAAACTAAACGCCATTACTCTCTCTTAGATCTCCTGGATCTCTCTTCTGCATTTGACACCGTTGACCACTCTCTTCTCATACAAACACTGCAATCCCTAGGTCTTCAAGACACTGTCCTATTCTGTTTGTCATCCTACCTTTCTAATCGCTCTTTCACTGTTAATTTCTCTGGGGCCACCTTTGCTCTGCTTTCTTTATCAGTTGGAGTACCGCAAGGCTCAGTGCTAGGTCCTCTGCTGTTCTCTATCGATACCGCTTCTCTTGGAAATCTAATAAGCTCCTTTGGATTTCAGTATCATCTCTATGCTGATGATGCCCAAATTTATCGATTCTCTCCTGATCTCTAGACATCTGTGTTGTTCCATGTAACTGACTGTCTTTTTGCCATTTCATCTTGGATGTCCTCTCGCCAACTCAAGCTCAATCGTTGTAAAACAGAGCTAATCATTTTTCCACCCACCAACAAGAGCATACCTGACATTTCTATCTCTGTTGATAACATGACCTTTAACCCCACATCTCAAGCTCGCTACCTAGGTGTGATCTTTGACTCAGAACAATCCTTTGTTTCTCACATCGACTCTATATCTTAATCATGTTATGTACATCTAAAAAACATTATCAGAATATGCATTTATTCTACACAAGACACTGCAAAAACCTTAATTCATGCACTTATCATCTCCCGCATTGACTATTGTAATTCCCCCCTTACTGGTCTTCCCCAAAACAGACTCAAACCCCTACAATCTATTTTGCACGCAGTGGCAAGATTGATTTTCCATGCAAATTGTTATGTACTCTGTATGTCTCTACACTGGTTGCCTGTTTTCTACCGAATCCAATATAAAATACTTTTACTATCCTACAAGGCCATCAACAAAGCTGCACCAACATACATCTCCTCTCTTGTCTCAAAATATCTCCTAACTCGGCAGCTGCATTCTGTACAAGATCTTCATCTCTCATCCACCCTCATTACATCCTCTCATTCCCGGTTACAGGACTTTTTCGGGCTGCACCCACTCTATGGAATTCACTCCCTCGTACAATAAGATTCTCCTCTGGTCTACAAACTTTCAAGCATTCTCTGAAAACCCACCGCTTCAGACAAGCTTATAATATTCCTTAACCACCTTCTTAAACTCACTAAATTACCCTATTATCACCTGTTACACAATTTCACACAAGACAACTACCCCCTGACCAACATTGTAGTGTGATGGGATCATTTAGCTTACGAATCACTTTTACCTTTGCAGTCTGGCTGGACCGAAATGCAAAATGTAGACTTAACCTCATGTATCAAACTCCCATTGTCCTATAGATTGTAAGCTTGCGAGCAGGGCCTTCTCACCTCTTTGTCTGTTTCACCCAATTTGTTTCTTACTGAATTTGTTCCCAATTGTAAAGCGCTACGGAATATGTGGGCGCTATTTAAATAAATGATGATGATGATAATCACAGGTATACATTCCAATTTGTCAATAATTAAGTCAATATTTAACAGTTGATCTGATTTCATCTATACTACTGCCTTTCTCTGTTGAAAATTTAGCAGCTGGATGTTTGTCACAACAAAAATCCACCTGGGCAGGCATGATATATGGGTGTAAAAGGATTAATAAAAGCAAACCCACCTTGTCTGTCTTAAAAATACTAAATCCCCCAAAATTATGTCTCACACTCAATATTAAAAACAAAGTCCTGCCACCAATAAGATTTAGTTCAAGAACAGACAATCTGTCTTATCCCAGGGTACAATCACAATCAACATTAATCAGTTACTGTATACCAAACAACACCCTGCATAGATAGATAGCATCATAATAACCAAATCTGGATTCTTTAAAAACATAAAGATAGGACATTATTAAATATGAATTAATATCACAAAAGTCAAAATTAATTTTGAATAAAATTTGTGATAACAAATTAACATACAGAAATATAAATAAAAATCTGTTTCTTTAAAATAAAACAATAATAAAACACAGAAACAGTAGTAGCACCCTCATGTAATCTTTTCCTTGGGGAAATATATTATCCATATGGGTTCCTCACAGGGATTGTATAGGTGATTGACACATTTTATCTGCCTAGTTCCACTGGTTGCAAATTTATACGGAGCTCTTCTCAAATATAGACTTTGGAAATTATTGCTTTGATCCATTATATGTGTGACAAGGATTATACACTGAACGTGGAAGGACCTAATTTAAGTCAAAGGAAATTTAGCTAAAGGAATTTAGTCAATCTTTTAGGATCTATGGAGCTTGTAACTTGGCAATAAACAAAAAAGGTTAGCTGTCCTTCTGTGACACCTGGCATCTTGTAATGTAAAATCAAAGCCAAGTGACATAAAATAGGTCTATGAAGGTCTATACATCAAAACACATTAATCCTTTGTTTGCTTACAGATAATGATTTGTGGAAAACCATGTTATCTGAAGCAACTTTCACATTTTAGAATTGATCATTACCACATTAATATATTATTCCCCTAATTATAGGATATAATCATAACAGTGTTTCTTGATAATATATCATACTCTGTTCATTAAATTAAGTAATTTCAAACATAGAAAATGGGGTTTACAGGTGCAACTTTTGCACATCTGAACCTGGATTTGCCCCTAACTATAAATCTAGCCCTCTTAGAATTAAATATATATATTATTATGTAAATTTGTCTAAATTACTTGAAGTGCCATATAATAAAACATTGTGCACAGGTTTTAAACAACATTGAAACTTAATCAAATGGTTAACAAGAATGTGTTCCATTCATGTCATCAAAGTCCTCACTGGATTTTGAGAATACTGATCTAAGGTCTTGAAAGCAAAAATATACATTTGAAAGGATGTATATTAGTGGTTTAAATCCCAGGGCAGTTTAATATTTCAGGTGAGAATAATAAAGTATTTTATTTGATATATAAGTAAAATAAACATTCTCATAAATGTTAATGAAAGATGAAGATAGATTGCAGAATGAATTGACTATACAACATATGAGAGGGCCATTTATAAAAAGGAAGAATCTATTATTTCAACTTTTAGTTAATTACAGGTAATTGTACATTTTTAAAATCAATGACATCTAGCCAGTAAAAATGCAGTTGACAACTATGTTCAAATAAAAGAGAAACCATAGTTAAAATTAAACTGAATAACACATTTTCAATAATAATTTTATGTTACATTTTGCATTGTTTTGCTGAGGCTAAAATATGCACTGTGTTTTGTGTGATTTTTAGAGCAAGTAAGCTTCATTTGGGCACTGATTTGTCTGAGATGAAAGCGAGCAGATCTAGGGGTATATATACTATGCGGCGGTTCCGTAGAACTGCCGAATTCAGGCGTTTTGAAGTTATTTTCTTCTAACGGCAATTTTATTAAAAATAAAACTCAATGGGCTTTGTCTTTAATAATAGTGCTATTTAAAAAATTACTTCTACGGAACATAGTATATAGTATATTGTATGTGGACTTTATGGTGTAAACACTCAGAGTGAAAGAAGATGCATCAAATTCTGAGACTGTAATGTGCAACTTATTAGAAAGAACCTTAATTGAGCTTCAAGAATCTGCTTATGGAGTCCCCTGGTTGCCAGATATGCAATACATTCTACTGATTTTAATTGAAACGTCCTCATTTTCGGGCCCAGAACAATGGCACTGACATTTGGAAGCCCGGAACAATGGCACTGACACTTGGAAGCCCAGAACAATGGCACTGACATGGAAGCCCAGAACAATGGCACTGATATTTGGAAGCCCAGAACAATGGCACTGACACTTGGAATCCTGGAACAATGGCACTGACACTTGGAAGCCCGGAACAATGACACTGACACTTGGAAGCCCAGAACAATGGCACTGACACTTGGAAGCCCAGAACAATGGCACTGACACTTGGAAGCCCAGAACAATGGCACTGACACTTGGAAGCCCAGAACAATGGTACACTGAGCTATATATGGATATAGCTCCCATGTGTCCATATTTTCCTAGGGCAGTGCCTTTCAATGCTTACTTTCCCATAATTCAGACTCCTGATGCACCCAAATTAACAGGATATTTTGGGGAAGTACCCTATACTGATTTAAATCCTTTGTGACCCAAATGTAGCCAATGGATTTTATCATCTAAATAGCCATCTGGTCACCATGATGTGGCAGGTTTTTTTTATATCAAAATGATCCTACACTTGGGGTCTCTGATTAATTGTATACTCAGACCAATGTCCGATGCAGATTATCAGCACATCCATATTGCTTAGTAATTTAGTGAGGAATTGCATCCTGATTTTACCAAAAAGAATATAATAGTGAGGCCATTCACATATATACGAATACACACCAGATCAAGCACTATTATTATTATTATTATTATTATTACTATTATTATTGTTATTATTATCGTATATTTGTAAGGCACCACGGTGCTCCGTAGCACCGTACAGTAGGGAAGACACGGACATACATAAAACAGTACATACGTAAAACAAGAACAGACAAGGCAGACAAAATAAATGGAGACATGAAAACAAGGAGGGCCCTGCTCATTAGAGAGCTTACATTCTAAGGGGAAGAGGGCACATCTGAAGCAAGAGGAGCGAGTGTGGCTCAGGGTGGAGATTGGGATAGTTGTGAGGGTGCATTAGTGTGAATAGTGTTATCGAGGATAAGGTTACGTCTAAAAAAGAGATGGGTTTTCAAAGAGCATCTAAACATTTGAAGGCTGTGGGAAAGTCTGATTGAGCGTGGTAGGGAATTCCATAAGTGGGGAGCAGCACGGGAGAAGTCTTGTAGGCAGAAGTGAGAGGTGGTTATCAGAGATGAGACAAGGCGCAGGTCAGAGGTAGATCTAAGAGGGCGGGATGGAGAGTATTTTGATATGAGATTTGGGGGTGGTGTTGTTGAGGGCTTTGTAGGTAAGGGTGAGTAATTTGAATTTGATTCTGGAGGACACAGGGAGCCAGTGTAGGGATTTTCAGCAGATATGGAGCGGTGAGAAAGGAAGATCAGTCTTGTAGCAGCATTTAGGATGGATTGAATGGTGGATATATGGGTGTCACGAATGCCAGATAGCAGGAGGTTGCAATAGTCAAGACGGGAGATGATGAGAGAATGGATAAGAGTTTTGGTAGCATTTTGAGTAAGAAAAGGGCGTATTCTGGCAATGTTTTTAGGTTGGAGTTGACAGGACTGGGAGAGAGTCTGGATGTGAGGAATAATGCAGAGGGCAGAGTCAAGTTTGACACCAAGGCAGCGAGCTTGGGAAACTGAGGAAATTGTGGTGTTATTGGCAGTGAGGCAGATTTGAGGGCAGGTGGTGACTCTGGCAAGAGGGAAGAAAATAAGTTCTTTTGTAGGATGTAGTGTCAGAGGAGGTGAGTCAGGTTTCTGTAATGGCAAGGAGGTTGAGGGATTTAGAAATTAATAGATCATATTAGATCATAGGTAATGAGGCCTATTGCCACATAGGATTACGCAGATTGTTAGGACTATGTCCTGAACTTTTTGTGGCATGCAGTTCCTCTGTTCTAGGTGCTGTTGTTTTGGACTTTTTGGACTTTACCTGCAAGGGGTTAAATCACACAGCCCTAACATAGATGTGGCAGTTCTCATCATAAAGTGATTGCAGCACATTGTGCTGACCCTACTCACATACTATTGTAGATGAGTTCTCAGATTGATCAGGTGGCACAATGGACACACAATGTAAGGAATGTAGAATAACACTGACTAGTTCAAAAAAGACATGTGTACCATAGACTTCATTCAAAATTGTGCCATTACTAAAAACACTAACCCCTTTGTTTTCATGGCATTTATATTACCCACAGACCCATTTATCTTTCAGTGTAAGACAAAAAAGTTCAATCCCTGTATCCAATCCTTAATAACTAAATATGAGCCAGTATGCTATTAACATAGTCATGTCCTGGTGCATCAGAGATGTAGACAATGGAAGCTTGTCTGCCCAGATATTACCAGAGATTTAAAAGATCTTACCTGTATTCTTGTTTTGTTATCTAAATAATTGTTATGTTTAACATGTAATGGAAGTAATAATGTAAGAATTATCATTTTTAAAATAGAAATTTGGCCTTCCTGGCCCCGCTCCCTGCTATATTAGGCCGATATTGGTATTGTATAACAGGGGGCGTGGCTGAATAACACGATTAGTGTGGCCACACCCCCAAGACATGGCCAACTTTGGAAAACTGGGGTGATCTCTGAAGTTGACAAGCATGATGCAAATGTAGCAACAATACTAGAATAATTGCTGAATGGGTTATGGATAGAAATATCTTAACTGCATCTATGGCTTAAATATTATCTTTTCAGATGAAATCCTTGTATTCCTATTGTCTATAGAAATATACTGTACATAAACGGAATAATTTAAGACATAATGTTACTGCTTAGATTCTCATTCAGAAAAATATAAAATTTATATCTGGATTGTCTCTAAAAGTTTTGGGATTTGGGCTTATGGATGTGTCAAATTGGCTACTGTGGAGAGGGTCAGTGGAATGGACAGAGCAGGCCAAGGAGATATGACAGGACACAATGTACCCCAGTGTTCCCACTGAGAGAAAGACACATGCCTGACAAACAACACTGTTTCAGATGTGACTGATCAGGACAAATGCAGGAACTCACTGTGAGCCACCTAAGGTGGTCTGATTGTCCACCTGAGAAACAGGATGAGGATAGTTATCCTGATGATCATGGCTGTCAGGAAGGGTAAATCTGTGAATTTGCGGTCACATGTGCAGACTGTGTGGGATAACCATATATAAAATACTAAAACCCCAAATACTTACCATCAGATGTCTTCATCTGTATTGCATCCAATCTTCTAAGCTTGCAATCCAGTAAGGCTTGTAACCATACCCAAAGAAAACCATAATATTCCCAAAAGGTCCTGTAGCTGTCCAAATAAAATAACATTCCAGATCCAGGAGTAGTTCAAACTCAATAGTCCCAAAAATGTAAATTTCAATAGTCCATGAAAAAGTCTTATTTTCTTCAGTGCAAAGGACCCCATAATATTCCAAATGTCCAAGAAAACATCTAATTGTTTCTGTCCAAAGGACCCCATAATATTCCACTGGAACAGGCTTGGCAAAAAAACAAACTATTAACAAACGATTGGACTTTTGCTCCTCTATGGAGGAACACGCAATGCTTAATGAGAAATAACCAGATGCGAGGTCTATTTATACTGTACGTGGCTTTAGCATGACAGCTCGATTTTGGCACACCTACACTGTACAGTCACTACAGCCACATGCCCCTTATCCGCCCTAATCACTCCCTTTATCGTAGGCTGTAGTAAGTGCCCTTTCCATATGTTAGAGAATAAAAATGGCTGTTTTGAACATATGTGCTGGTTCTGAGCATGCGCAGAGTGATTTTGAGTACAATACGGTCAAAACCACAGATATGTGCCCTAATGAATCATGCCCATTAAGTGTAATTTAATATAGTAAATAAATCCACAATTCTTAATATAAAACAATTAACAAAATGACATATAAATATATAATGCAATGGATCCTTGTAAAATAAAAGGGAATAGAATAAAGAAATGATAAACTTACTGTTTTGCTAGGAGAAGCAGAAATAAAAGGACACTTCTCAATATTAAATCAGCTCCCATGAATTGACAATATCTTAGAGTTACAGGAAATTTTTAAATATGATGTGGGTAGAAACTGCCCCCTTTCACTGTGATATCAGAACTATAAAGTCTGTGTAAAAGAAAATTAGGTGTTTATGACCTCTGTGCAAACATCTTTCAAGTCAGGTTTTCATTACACTGAACTACTTCTCACCAGAATGTCTTACAAAGATGATTTTACCTCCACACAACAGATTATGCAAATGAATTCCCTTCATTTGCAAATGAAACATGCAAACCAAACATGCCTCCTTGGAGAAACTATGATATGACATTTTCCAGTGTCCTTACTTAAATTGGCTTACACTTATCCCAGCTGCTCTGCCCCCCATTTCCCCTCCTGTTGAGGTCTGTTTGTTGCATATCACTGTTCTTAGTTATCCCAGGTGTTATTGATGTAAGCTTAACGAAAGATTTCACAGACCTCAGTTTATGACCTGGGTCATAAATTGCCACTGGGCACTGTCTGTAGCCACAGGTCTGGGCCCTGTTATCTATAGATACCTCATAGGGAGACAAAAGAGTTTAGAAACAATCAAAGACATACATTAAGTTAACATCCCCCTTTCAGGTTTTAACCCATGGCTGCAAACAGATTTCCTCTGAGCCACATCAAGCTATTAATATAAAATAATTCACAAACACATATTTGCATTTTATAGGACTAGTAAATAACTTGCATATGACTGCTTGTTTCAAAACTCTCACACTCGCTTTTCTCTTTATCGCTGCTTTGTTATTGCTTCAGATTGTCTCTTACTCTTACTCTTTTCTAAACTGTCCTGAGTTTGGACAATTGAAAAACCAGCACTACAATGCTAAATCACACAAACACTCTTTTTATGGCTCAATACACTTTTAGGTTACAAAAAAACAAATGTCCATGAATTTCAACAGATTATTCTCAAAACCCCAGTTGACCCCAATTAAAGTATAGTACAGTTTACTTTACAGTAAGAAAATTACTTTCTGATTCTATTAGACAACTCCCTGGCTCAAGATACTATTATGTGTGTTTATTAATGTTATTAGCCCTGTATGTTCTGTTTTTCTAACAATATGTCCAATCCTTACATCAGTCCATCTACATTCTCTTCTAATATTTATGCTCTTGAAAGAGTCTTCCACAGTTTCCCTGCTGTTGTGGTAAAGGACCCTCTTGATGGCTAGAGAGAACTCTCTTCTCTTCCATCCACAAAGGTGACCTTGTGTCCTCTGCAAAGACTTTCTACTGAAAAGGATGTCACATAATTTCAGTGTAAGTCATGAATATATTTCTACCCAATGATCATATCCTCCCTCTAAGCATCTCTACTATAGTGTAACTAAATATAACTAATAAGTTAGTTTTTATAACTGAGATCTTCCTTCTCCCTTATTCATTTAGTTGGCTTCCTCTGCACATCTCCAGTTCTAAGACATCCTTTTTGTGAATTGGCACCAAAAACTCAACTATAATTCCAAGGAGATGACTCATTAGTGTATTATAAAGGAGGATAATTATATATTTTTGGTTATAGATGTCACAGAGTGCCATTTAATACTTCTATTCATTGGATCAACTCACTAATTAAACCTGATGATATTAATATGCTTGTTGCATACTAGTAAGTAGCAGTAACTGCTCAGTTTGTAACATTTAATCTTTTTCTTATAGTATTTTTCCAGGTGGCAATGTGCAATCTAGACAGGATAGGGCTGATGTAGAGTTGAGCATACCTCTGGTTTTCTCGTGTAAAATAGGCATTTCTGTGCTGTGCATGAGCCACAAAAATGCATACATATGCACAAAATTGCAAATAAATTAGACCTAGCCGCAGAGGCATATACACCTGTCAGGAGGTATATCTCTGCTGGAGGGCTGGTGTAATAAGATGATCATCATCATCAGCACTACCTAGCCGCTTCTGATTGGCTGATTGCAGATTTGACTCTTCAAGCTGATAGTACTTAATTCATCAGTGTGGCTGCAATATTATACAAAGTCGGTTGTTTATTTCTATTATTTAGTTTACATTTCCATTTGGACTGCAAGAGGAAATAAGATTCTCATTTGATTTTAAAGGTTAAAATAACAGATGTTTGTATTTAGATGAATTGTCTTTATTAATAACTATGAAGACACTATTCTCTGTATGTATATGACAAATTATTACATTATTATATTGTGTACAAATAGGGGACAAATGCTCATAAATGCTTTTTTTGCGCATGCATTTTTTCCTACTTACTTTTGGGGTGCAAATGGATCCTTCACTATATGATGTGTATCCATTTAAAAGGTGTATCCTATTGAAAGGTTGATGTAAGAACCTCTTAGGGAATTAGGAAACATTCAGGCTGTGTGCCTCTTAGGTAAGAAAACATATTCAAAAATAGTTACTTCTATGGCTCACTCGCATCCCCTCATTGCGCAGCCCACAAGAATGCATGCATACCAAGCCATTATCTTGGCCTGCATAGTCTTCAACTTGCTGCCTGCAGAGCAGTCTTATTGACATCACAAACAGGCAATCTTAATATATGTGCTCCACATTTTAAATAACTCTCGTTCTTTCTGCATAATGAGTCAATTATTATGGAGATTACTGGATTTTTTTTTCCAAAAATGTGCATTAGTAAAATAATGCTATTAATGATTACGTCAAATTAACCTAGCAGTGTGGAAAGAAGAAATCTTAGGAATGATCATTTATTTGTTCTCTGAGAGTTGGATGTATAAGCAGAAGACAAGATGAATGCTATATTTACAGCGTAAACAACCAGTTGTATAGAAACCTTTTTTGAAATCCTCTAAGAGCAGATGGTGGTTTGTCTCATCCTGGTCTCAGTGTCCTGCAGCAAACAAATTACCATTCCTTAACACTAAAGATTTCTGTTGGACATTGTTCAGTTCAATAAATGTTATTTACAGTTCCCCTTTCATGTATACTTAAAAAACAGTTCCATGCATAACTAAGCTAGATGAACAATGGGCCAGTGCATAGCAAACAACAAAGAAGGCCTGGATTCTACTGTGTGAAAGAAAAATGTGTAATTGTATTATTATGTACAAAAAAAACTTAAGTCATAAAAAAACTGTGTTGAACATGTGATAAATCAAGTGTCCATTCAATAGCATATCTAGGGTTCCTACTTCTAGTACTAATTAACGGTTAAAAGTATAATAAAAAGTATCTAACTCCTTTGGCTTTTATAAAATTTTACTTACTTGCATTATAGAATTATGCTGGACTTATTTGGATATTCTTACCATTGATAAAACAAAATATTCTGTAATGTCAAATAATAAAAAATAAAACTGAAGATTTTTCTTAATTAATTATAAATAAAAATCAGGCAATAATTGATCAAACAAGTATTTCCTCCCCTAATTTTAATACTTAAGCATAAAAAATGATGAGGTATGACTGACTGACCCTTGGTTGCCTCCTTTTCATGGTCTTACAACTCACTGATGCCAATGGTATTGGGGTCTATTCACATAGTTCACACTACAGAAAATATTTTTGCATGCTTGAGAAGACATTGAGCATAGTTTTGTGCTCGTGCCATTTTTTGCACGCCAACATGACTTCTATGCCCACCAAGATGATGGTTTCATAAGCACGTACAGAATTCAGGTGGAGAATTGGTGAATTAGATCCAGTTGTGTTTGAAGAATTATTTTTAAAAAGCACCATTTCCAAAAGGTTGTATCATTTATTTTTAAATGTAACCATAAATGTAAGGAGAGACTAGTCACATTTACTGGTTTATTATTGCAAGAAGTTCCAGTTATCATCTCTGTAACTGTTTGCCACCAGTCTCAATGATATGTCAGTTGTCAGTGTTCACTATGAAGCAAAACAATAGATATCTGTGTTTCACTATTTAACTTTTAAGTTCAGAGTCAACAACGGTGGGCGACAGGTGGCCCGTGGGCCTTCTCTTCCCCCAGAAGGCTGCTCCTGATATTATTTGACAGAGGGCAACCAACTTCCGCATCACGTGACCTCCTCTGCACAGTACAGGGAGGTCACTCAGCATGACTGGAAAAGCAGCAAGTGCACTATGCACTCCCTCCTTCGGCCCTCTTGTTACCTCTCACTGGTCTACAATGAAGTATTTGACTGAATATTAAGTGAGACCTTATTGCTGTACAATGCTCTTCTAGACAACCTGGACCTCCCTATGTAATTCCGAATCAGAAAAACCGCAAACTTGGCATTATTTTTGTTTTAGATTGATTAGAATGTTATAGCATTTATCTATGCACCATATGTATTATATATATATATATATATATATATATATACCCCTTCACTTGTGGTCTGAGACATATATACATAAATAACATGCAATAAATACTTTTTCCATATTATATTGTATGGTATAATAAAACAATGTGTGTGCCTGCAATCCTCTACAGTACAAGCATACTAAATCATTAGTGTCATGCTTTGTAACTATTATTTTACTCTTATGCAGTGCTTAATCCATCCATCTTGTCAAGCTTCTCCAGAGGAAACCCCATACTTATTCTGTGCTTGGAGGTGGTTTGTCCAATTTATTTCTGTAGCTGTCACAGATTGAGTTACCTAGTAATACCTCACTTCTCATTATTTGCTACATTCATAAATTAGAACTGATGAGAGCTGGCAAGTTATTAGTGATGCCATGCAACCGCTGTCTCTCCCACTCTGCCCGCTGCTGGCACACTCTGTAGACAGCACTGAGGTCAGCTTAATGTCATGGTGATCTACTGAGCATTTAACAAATGGGCAGAAATTCCATGTAATTATTCATGTAGTTCATTTTCAGAAGGGGAAAATTGTGTCATATTAATATTTTATCAGGCACCAAATATACTTCTATACTATCTAATAAGTTCAATATTTCACCTTTAATTACTACACACATTTACCGAAAAAATATATCTCTTTACTTATAGTGACCCCAGAAATACCTTTTGTAAGATCTTCTGTGAATCCCAAAGTATAAGCTTGCGGGCAGGGCCCTCTTACTGCTTTGTCTGTCTATTAATACATGAGGGATTATTTACTGTGGGTTTGAAAAAGTGGAGATGTTGCCTATAGCAACCAATCAAAATCCAGTTATCATTTATTTAGCACATTCTACAAAATGACAGCTAGAATCTGATTGATTGCCATAGGCTAAATCTCCACTTTTTCAGTACTAAACCCGCAGTTTAGTAAATATACCTCCTAGTCTTATTTTATTACTTTATTACAAAATATACATGTGCTATATAAATAAATATTACTAATAATGTGAATAGTAATCTCAGTAACAGCTTTCTGGCTTTGTATCTTCTTTTTATCCAAGTGGCCTAAGTGAATCCCGCAGTGGCATCACACCTCTGTGTACAATGATTGCAGCAATAAACTATAACTACCATGAGTGTGTATCCAATAGCAGCCTTAAACATTATCTGTTTCTCCCCTGTGTCCTCATCACTAAGGGGACTGCAGCGTGGTTGGAGCAGCCAGTGTGTGCATCCTGCACAAAGCTAAATCCAGCAGAGAAGATAACACAAAATGGAGGTGGTGGGACAGACAATAACAAGGGTTCATAGAAGAGTCTATTAACAAAACAATAAATCTATCAATATTACTCTACAGGAGGCCAGTCATTGTTATGTCTTCTAAGGTTCACAAGTACCATGTTGTTTTAGAAAACATGTCTGTTTTGAGCCAATATAATTAATGGAAACCACTTGTATGAAAGTAGACATATCATTTAAGTGTTCAATACCAGTCATGGGAGATTGCAAGAAGTTATTCCGGTGGGTATATAATGGGGAAAAATATATAAATGTGTTTGTGTCAACCCACATAAAAACAAATAAATATCCTTAAAATATAAAAAAAATGATCTAATGGACTGCATGCTACAAAACAGAAACAGATTTTTTAAAAATTATTAAACAGTGGTGGAGGGCGCTATAAGATTTTTATAGATCAAGTATTTAAAATAAAAATTCAAATGAAAAAGAGATGTTAAATCTACAATTTCACAGCAATCTCCCACCAAAGTAGTCTGTATCTCCACTGTCTCCTGCTCAGCATGTCTGCTACGGGCTGGAAGTGACATGTGCATAATACTGCGTTCACACTGCCGCCCTGGCAATATCCCGGGTATATGAACTTACACTGAACCTGAGTCTGCCCGGGTCTAATTCCCGTGTCATCTTATCCCAGTAAATGCAGGGGACCCGTTCACACTCAGCCTCGGCACGGGTCGTCATTCCCCCCGGCAATATCCCGG